>NC_068423.1:14667151-14897151 GCF_023373465.1 Oncorhynchus keta
TTTCCTAGCCACCGTGCTTCTACACCTGCATTGGTTGATGTTTGGGGTTTTAGGCTGGGTTTCTGTACAGCACTTTGAGACATCAGCTGATGTACGAAGGGCTATATAAATAAAATTTGATTTGATTTACTGCTTTGTGCTCTATGGTTCAACTGACCATGGATTTGAATCTTAAAATATCTAGTGGTATTTGACGTTCAAATGGTACGTATGAGTCAGTAACTATGTTTTAATGATGTATTGCTTATCAATTAGTCTAGTTACAAACTTCTTGAAATAAATAAGAGGCAACTAGGCTAATCAAACTGTCTTTTTTATTATAAAAAAAAACATTTTTATTTATTTAATCTTTATTTAACTAGGCAAGTCAGTTAAGAACACATTCTTATTTTCAATGTTGGCCTGCCTGGGACTTCACCACACATATGTGCGAAAGACAGTTACAAGAGGGGCCCTGTGAGAGACAGAAGGAAAGGGACAGGAGGAGGACAGAGAGAAAAAGAGAGAGGGGCCCTGTGAGAGACAGAATTAAAGGGACAGGAGGAGGACAGAGAAAAAGAGAGAGAGGGGCCCTGTGAGAGACAGAAGGAAAGGGACAGGAGGAGGACAGAGAGAGAGAGAGAGAGAGGGGCCCTGTGAGAGACAGAATTAAAGGGACAGGAGGAGGACAGAGAGAAAGAGAGAGAGGGGCCCTGTGAGAGACAGAAGGAAAGGGACAGGAGGAGGACAGAGAGAAAGAGAGAGAGGGGCCCTGTGAGAGACAGAAGGAAAGGGACAGGAGGAGGACAGAGAGAAAGAGAGAGAGGGGCCCTGTGAGAGACAGAAGGAAAGGGACAGGAGGAGGACAGAGAGAAAGGGGCCCTGTGAGAGACAGAAGGAAAGGGACAGGAGGAGGACAGAGAGAAAGAGGCCATGGAGAGAAAAAGCAGGACAGAGAAAAGCTGTTGGCCTTGCATATCCGCTTGGTGGCACCTTGCAGGGCAATTTGAAGACTAAATGTGAAGGTGGCGACCTTGTGGCCCCTGGGGGGCCTGGCGCGTCTCTCCGTCCTTTGTGTCATGATATGATGAGTTGTCACAATGGCTTGCGGGCTGTAATGAGCTGTAGTGGGGATGAGCCAGGGAGGAGAAGTTGGGGGGGCTGACAGCGTAGTGATGGATAGGGGTACTCGCAGGCCCACAAATTCCAGAGCAAACAGAAGCGGCTGCCAAGGCCCTGAACCGCTCCCAAAACGTGCCAGTTTGCAGAAAACACAAACTGTACAAGGGGAGTGGGAGGTAGGGAGAGAAAGAGAAAGAGGGAATGCTTGGAGCGTGTGTCTGTGGACTTTAATAAGCGCAAAAAAAGCAACACACAAATTGATGTCATTACCATGGCAACATGAAATTATTGTCCACAATAACTGTTATTTACTGTTATTTCTATTTTCTTAAAACATTAAAGTTTTCCTCAGTGCCCCTTCCCCTTCATCAGAGTGCCCCTCCCCTTCCTCAGAGTGCCCCTCCCCTTCATCAGAGTGCCCCTCCCCTTCCTCAGTGCCCCTCCCCTTCCTCAGAGTGCCCCTCCCCCTTCCTCAGAGTGCCCCTTCCCCTTGCTGAGAGTGCCCCTTCCCATTCCTCAGAGTGCCCCATTCTCTTCCTCAGTGCCCCTTCCCCTTCCTCAGAGTTCCCCTTCCTCATCCTCAGAGTGCCCCTTCCCATTCCTCAGAGTGCCCCTTCCCCTTCCTCAGAGTGCCCCTTCCCCTTCCTCAGAGTGCCCCTTCCCCTTCCTCAGAGTGCCCCTTCCCCTTCCTTAGTGCCCCATTATCTTCCTCAGAGTGCCCCTTCCCCTTCCTTAGTGCCCCATTATCTTCCTCAGAGTGCCCCTTCCCCTTCCTCAGAGTGCCCCTTCCCCTTCCTCAGAGTGCCCCTTCCCCTTCCCCAGAGTGCCCCTTCCTCTTCCTCAGAGTGCCCCTTCCCCTTCCTCAGAGTGCCCCTTCCTTTTACTCAGAGTGCCCCTTCCCCTTCCTCAGTGCCCCTTCCCGTTCCTCAGAGTACCCCTTCCCCTTCCTCAGAGTGCCCCTTCCCCTTCCTCAGAGTGCCCCTTCCTCAGAGTGCCCCTTCCCCTTCCTCAGAGTGCCCTTCCCCTTACTCAGAGTGCCCCTTCCCCTTCCTCAAGAGTGCCCCTTCCCCTTCCTTAGTGCCCCATTATCTTCCTCAGAGTGCCCCTTCCCCTTCCTCAGAGTGCCCCTTCCCCTTCCTTAGTGCCCCATTATCTTCCTCAGAGTGCCCCTTCCTTAGTGCCCCATTATCTTCCTCAGAGTGCCCCTTCCCCTTCCTCAGAGTGCCCCTTCCTAAGAGTGCCCCTTCCCCTTCTTCAGAGTGCCCGTTCCCCTTCCTTAGTGCCCCATTATCTTCCTCAGAGTGCCCCTTCCCCTTCCTCAGAGTGCCCCTTCCCCTTCCCCAGAGTGCCCCTTCCCCTTCCTCAGAGTGCCCCTTCCTCTTCCTCAGAGTGCCCCTTCCCCTTCCCCAGAGTGCCCCGTCCTCTTCCTCAGAGTGCCCCTTCCCCTTCCTCAGAGTGCCCCTTCCTAAGAGTGCCCCTTCCTTTTCCTCAGAGTGCCCCTTCCCCTTCCTCAGAGTGCCCCTTCCTCAGAGTGCCCCCTCCCCTTCCCCAGAGTGCCCCTTCCCCTTCTTCAGAGTGCCCCTTCCCCTTCCTTAGTGCCCCATTATCTTCCTCAGAGTGCCCCTTCCCCTTCCTCAGAGTGCCCCTTCCCCTTCCCCAGAGTGCCCCTTCCCCTTCTTCAGAGTGCCCCTTCCCCTTCCTTAGTGCCCCATTATCTTCCTCAGAGTGCCCCTTCCCCTTCCTCAGAGTGCCCCTTCCTCAGAGTGCCCCTTCCCCTTCCTCAGTGCCCCTTCCCCTTCCTCAGAGTGCCCCTTCCTCAGAGTGCCCCTTCCCCTTCCTCAGAGTGCCCCTTCCCCTTTTTCAGAGTGCCCCTTCCCCTTCCTTAGTGCCCCATTATCTTCCTCAGAGTGCCCCTTCCCCTTCCTCAGAGTGCCCCTTCCCCTTCCTCAGTGCCCCATTCTCTTCCTCAGAGTGCCCCTTACCCTTCCCCAGAGTGCCCTTCCTCTTCCTCAGAGTGCCCCTTCCCCTTCCTCAGAGTGCCCCTTCCTCTTCCCCAGAGTGCCCCTTCCCCTTCCTCTTCCTCAGAGTGCCCCTTCCCCTTCCCCAGAGTGCCCCTTCCTCTTCCTCAGAGTGCCCCTTCCCCTTCCCCAGAGTGCCCCTTCCTCAGAGTGCCCCTTCCTTTTCCTCAGAGTGCCCCTTCCCTACCTCAGTGCCCCTTCCCCTTCCTCAGAGTGCCCCTTCCTCAGAGTTCCCCTTCCCCTTCCTCAGAGTTCCCCTTCCCCTTCCTCAGAGTGCCCCTTCCCCTTCTTCAGAGTGCCCTTTCCCCTTCCTTAGAGTGCCCCTTCCCCTTCCTCAGAGTGCCCCTTCCCCTTCCTCAGAGTGCCCCTTCCCCTTCCTCAGAGTGCCCCTTCCCCTTCCTCAGTGCCCCATTCTCTTCCTCAGAGTGCCCCTTACCCTTCCCCAGAGTGCCCTTCCTCTTCCTCAGAGTGCCCCTTCCCCTTCCTCAGAGTGCCCCTTCCTCTTCCCCAGAGTGCCCCTTCCCCTTCCTCAGAGTGCCCCTTCCTCTTCCTCAGAGTGCCCCTTCCCCTTCCCCAGAGTGCCCCTTCCTCTTCCTCAGAGTGCCCCTTCCCCTTCCTCAGAGTGCCCCTTCCTCAGAGTGCCCCTTCCTTTTCCTCAGAGTGCCCCTTCCCCTACCTCAGTGCCCCTTCCCCTTCCTCAGAGTGCCCCTTCCTCAGAGTTCCCCTTCCCCTTCCTCAGAGTGCCCCTTCCCCTTCCTCAGAGTGCCCCTTCCTCAGAGTGCCCCCTCCCCTTCCCCAGAGTGCCCCTTCCCCTTCTTCAGAGTGCCCCTTCCCCTTCCTTAGTGCCCCATTATCTTCCTCAGAGTGCCCCTTCCCCTTCCTCAGAGTGCCCCTTCCCCTTCCCCAGAGTGCCCCTTCCCCTTCTTCAGAGTGCCCCTTCCCCTTCCTTAGTGCCCCATTATCTTCCTCAGAGTGCCCCTTCCCCTTCCTCAGAGTGCCCCTTCCTCAGAGTGCCCCTTCCCCTTCCTCAGTGCCCCTTCCCCTTCCTCAGAGTGCCCCTTCCTCAGAGTGCCCCTTCCCCTTCCTCAGAGTGCCCCTTCCTCAGAGTGCCCCTTCCCCTTCCTCAGTGCCCCTTCCCCTTCCTCAGAGTGCCCCTTCTTCAGAGTGCCCCTTCCCCTTCCTTAGTGCCCCATTACCTTCCTCAGAGTGCCCCTTCCCCTTCCTCAGAGTGCCCCTTCCCCTTCCTCAGTGCCCCATTCTCTTCCTCAGAGTGCCCCTTACCCTTCCCCAGAGTGCCCTTCCTCTTCCTCAGAGTGCCCCTTCCCCTTCCTCAGAGTGCCCCTTCCTCTTCCCCAGAGTGCCCCTTCCCCTTCCTCTTCCTCAGAGTGCCCCTTCCCCAGAGTGCCCCTTCCTCTTCCTCAGAGTGCCCCTTCCCCTTCCCCAGAGTGCCCCTTCCTCAGAGTGCCCCTTCCTTTTCCTCAGAGTGCCCCTTCCCCTACCTCAGTGCCCCTTCCCTTCCTCAGAGTGCCCCTTCCTCAGAGTTCCCCTTCCCCTTCCTCAGAGTTCCCCTTCCCCTTCCTCAGAGTGCCCCTTCCCCTTCTTCAGAGTGCCCTTTCCCCTTCCTTAGAGTGCCCCTTCCCCTTCCTCAGAGTGCCCCTTCCCCTTCCTCAGAGTGCCCCTTCCCCTTCCTCAGTGCCCCATTCTCTTCCTCAGAGTGCCCCTTACCCTTCCCCAGAGTGCCCTTCCTCTTCCTCAGAGTTCCCCTTCCCCTTCCTCAGAGTGCCCCTTCCTCTTCCCCAGAGTGCCCCTTCCCCTTCCTCAGAGTGCCCCTTCCTCTTCCTCAGAGTGCCCCTTCCCCTTCCCCAGAGTGCCCCTTCCTCTTCCTCAGAGTGCCCCTTCCCCTTCCTCAGAGTGCCCCTTCCTCAGAGTGCCCCTTCCTTTTCCTCAGAGTGCCCCTTCCCCTACCTCAGTGCCCCTTCCCCTTCCTCAGAGTGCCCCTTCCTCAGAGTTCCCCTTCCCCTTCCTCAGAGTTCCCCTTCCCCTTCCTCAGAGTGCCCCTTCCCCTTCTTCAGAGTGCCCTTTCCCCTTCCTTAGAGTGCCCCTTCCCCTTCCTCAGAGTGCCCCTTCCCCTTCCTCAGAGTGCCCCTTCCCCTTCCTTAGAGTACCCCTTCCCCTTCCTCAGAGTGCCCCTTCCCCTTCCTCAGAGTGCCCCTTCCTCAGAGTTCCCCTTCCCCTTCCTCAGAGTGCCCCTTCCCCTTCTTCAGAGTGCCCTTTCCCCTTCCTTAGAGTGCCCCTTCCCCTTCCTCAGAGTGCCCCTTCCCCTTCCTCAGAGTGCCCCTTCCCCTTCCTTAGAGTACCCCTTCCCCTTCCTCAGAGTGCCCCTTCCCCTTCCTTAGAGTGCCCCTTCCCCTTCCTCAGAGTGCCCCTTCCCCTTCCTCAGAGTGCCCCTTCCCCTTCCTTAGAGTGCCCCCTTCCCCTTCCTCAGAGTGCCCCTTCCCCTTCCTCAGAGTGCCCCTTGCCCTTCCTCAGAGTGCCCCTTCCCCTTCCTTAGAGTGCCCTTCCCCTTCCTCAGAGTTCCCTTCCCCTTCCTCAGTGCCCCTTCCCCTTCCTCAGAGTGCCCCTTCCTCAGAGTGCCCCTTCCCATTCCTCAGAGTTCCCCTTCCTCTTCCTCAGTGCCCCTTCCCCTTCCCCAGAGTGCCCCTTCCCCTTCCTTAGAGTACCCCTTCCCCTTCCTCAGAGTGCCCCTTCCCCTTCCTCAGAGTGCCCCTTCCCCTTCCCCAGAGTGCCCCTTCCCCTTCCTTAGAGTACCCCTTCCCCTTCCTCAGAGTGCCCCTTCCCCTTCCTCAGAGTGCCCCTTGCCCTTCCTCAGTGCCCCTTCCCCTTCCTTAGAGTGCCCCTTCCCCTTCCTCAGAGTTCCCCTTCCCCTTCCTCAGTGCCCCTTCCCCTTCCTCAGAGTGCCCCTTCCCCTTCCTCATAGTGCCCCTTCCCCTTCCCCAGAGTTCCCCTTCCCCTTCCTTAGAGTACCCCTTCCCCAGAGTGCCCCTTCCTCAGAGTGCCCCTTCCCCTTCCTCAGAGTGCCTCTTCCCCTTCCTCAGAGTGCCCCTTCCCATTCCTCAGAGTTCCCCTTCCTCTTCCTCAGAGTGCCCCTTCCCCTTCCCCAGAGTGCCCCTTCCCCTTCCTTAGAGTACCCCTTCCCCTTCCTCAGAGTGCCCCTTCCCCTTCCTCAGAGTGCCCCTTCCCCTTCCCCAGAGTGCCCCTTCCCCTTCCTTAGAGTACCCCTTCCCCTTCCTCAGAGTGCCCCTTCCCCTTCCTCAGAGTGCCCCTTGCCCTTCCTCAGTGCCCCTTCCCTTCCTTAGAGTGCCCCTTCCCCTTCCTCAGTGCCCCTTCCCCTTCCTCAGAGTGCCCCTTCCCCTTCCTCATAGTGCCCCTTCCCCTTCCCCAGAGTTCCCCTTCCCCTTCCTTAGAGTACCCCTTCCCCAGAGTGCCCCTTCCTCAGAGTGCCCCTTCCCCTTCCTCAGAGTGCCTCTTCCCCTTCCTCAGAGTGCCCCTTCCCCTTCCCCAGAGTGCCCCTTCCCCTTCCTTAGAGTACCCCTTCCCCTTCCTCAGAGTGCCCCTTCCCCTTCCTCAGAGTGCCCCTTCCCCTTCCCCAGAGTGCCCCTTCCCCTTCCTTAGAGTACCCCTTCCCCTTCCTCAGAGTGCCCCTTCCCCTTCCCCAGAGTGCCCCTTCCCCTTCCTTAGAGTACCCCTTCCCCTTCCTCAGAGTGCCCCTTCCCCTTCCTCAGAGTGCCCCTTCCAGGCAAAAATATTCTAATCTCCAAGTGACGCTCATTTCCCACCTCTGTTTCCAGTAACTACATTTACCCTCTCACTGTTAGCAGTAAAACATTCAATTAGATCACCATATTTTTAGTTAAAACTGGAACAGCATTAATTACATACTTTTGTTTAGACGCAAAACCAACTCTCACTCTCGTGTTTGCACTAAAATAGTATTTGTCAGTAACATTAAAAGATCTCAGTGCTGCGTTGGGAATAAATGAAAGAATTTAGGAAGGCGCCAGGCGATCAGAAATGCTATTCCAGAAAGTGGGGAAAGCAGCCCAGTCCAGAGCATCTTGCCCCAGAGACTGAGTCAGTATATTTAAAACTTAATCTATTCACTTTGCTGCATGCTGCTGATCACAAAACCGAACAAAAAATGTTATCTGGGCAAAAAGGCTTTGCTCTCATTCTCCATCTCTCGTCATTCAATCTTTCATACCGAAGTCTTTCATTTGTCAAATTTACATTCCGCAATATATCTTACACAAAACGTTTGTCAATGTGATTTTGATGAATAATTGTCTGACATTGATTTTAATGTCGTCAATTTTGAGGTTTATACAAGAGCAACATGAATGCTGTGTGTGTTTATGCTTTCCCGTTAAAATGTAAACATCTTTTGAGCTTTCCTACCTGAGTTGAAGAGGTGTCTCTACGCAGCACAAGAGCTACACCAAGTTCTGTCATCTTTTGAAATGCAATCAGCGCCTCACATTTTCAGTTGAAAGAGCCAATTATAATTTTGAATTAGACTGCAAAATTAACAGAGGAATATGATAATTTGTGGGTTATTTCAATTATATTTAACATTCCATGGTTAGACGTGAGCATAATCATGTCATTATTTGTCTAGGAAATACTATTCAGCTGGATAACGAGATGTGATATTTTGAGGAATAACCATGCAATATTGAAATAACTATTTAAATGTAAATGAGTTAGTAAATAACTGTTTATAGATTTAAAAACAAAATGGCAAAAAGCACAATTATTTCCAATGCTGCTACTTCCTGTTTACAGACTGTTTCAGTAAATGTACACTGCTCATTAACACATCCCCACACACACCTCCCATACACACATCAAGATCAAGAACCCCCTCCCCGCACAGAAACACACACAGACACCCAAAAAAAAAAAGTTAAGAGTTACAATATTTGAAAGGAAAAAGCACTCTTTAAAGCCACTTTAAAGCAGAAGACCACCAGCTTGCACTTACAGTAAGGGGGAATACCCCCTGGGCCCCCCTTAATCACACCAACCATCATCTGATCCTCAAAGTTCAACGGAAAGAAAAAGTGATGGAACACAGGAATTGAGAGAAAGGGAGATGAAGAGAGGCAGGGGAGTGTGCTTTACTCACCCAGCCACCGAGATTGAGATGCCAGCAGCCAATCTGCTGGAGGAGGGAGAGCCCGGGGGCGAGGACTCCTCCTCTGGCGCCCCTCTCCTCCGGCCCCGCTAAAACGCCATCCCGCGGGTACATAACCCCTGCTCTCCTTTCCCCTGCCTCCCACTTCTACTCCCTTACCACGGCCTTCCCTTTCTCCTGCCTCCCACTTCTACTCCCTTACCACGGCCTTCCCTTCCCCTTGCCTCCCACCTCTACCCCCTTACCACGGCCTCTCCTTTCCCCTTCCTCCCACTTCTACCCCCTTACCACGGCCTTCCCTTCCCCTTCCCCTTGCCTCCCACCTCTACTCCCTTACCACGGCCTTCCCTTCCCCTTGCCTCCCACCTCTACCCCCTTACCACGGCCTTCCCTTTCTTCTTCACCCGCTTTTTCCTCCTCTACTTCTTCTTCTTCGTCTTTTCTTAGACCTCAGTTCTTCGTCCCCCAAAAGTACTGGAGCGTGTGCAGCGGGACACGTGCGTGTCCCTCAAACCTTGGCCTCCTCATCGCCACACGACGGGTCTGTTGTTCAAGGGGTTTTGTGACTGGAAGTACCACAAGCGTATGTCTCTGAAGATCCATGGATGGGGCTCAGGGTCTGGGGCCTAGTGGCCTGCCCCCCCACCCCACCCCGTACCTCCCCTAAAACAGCCTGAGGAATCCTCCACCACTCTCAGCAGCCCTTCGCAGCCTCCTCTCTCAGGAAAGTTTGTGCCGGTCACAAGAAATGAAAGCGAGAACACGAACCGAGGCGAGAAAAAAAATATCAAGTGCTGCTTCCCGGCAGTGCAGAGAAGTGTTCCCACAAGCAACAAACAAGAACAAAATATACACAACAAAATCGTGATTCCCAGATTGCACGCTTGTATCTGTGTGTATATGTGTGTGTGTGTGTGTGTGTGGGCTCTGCGGTCCCTCCAGGATGCCCAGAGTTGAAATGGCAGCTTGAAAAGCTTTGGCTACAACAAGGTAAAGCCAGCAAGGCAAGAGAAAAAAGACAAAGAGGAGAGAGGGGGACAAAAAAAGAACAAGACACGACAACATCCACAAAGGGAGGCTCAGCAAAGTGTGGCCAACAGTCACTTATCCGTGTGATACTGACAGTCCCCTGTCCAACCCCACTTTCCAGGGGGGGAAGGAGAATACGAGAAAGAAAGGTATTTGTCTTCCCTTAGACACGGACGTGACATCTGCATGGGGCTTTCGTTCTGTTTTTTTCCTGTCCAACAACACTGAAGATGGGAGGAGGATTCCACCGCTAACTCTTTCTGACCTCTCCGTGTGAGGAGATCAACCAGGCCTAAAGCCTCCACACCCCCTACTGCTCTCACTGTACTCCTTCTCTTAAACGTTATTATCTTGAGATCATTTCCTCTGAATATTCGGGCCCCACAACCATGCTCCTGTCCCCATCTTTTAGCAGACTCTTAGCACATCCAGGGTGTTTGACCAGGGCAAGCATACCTCGGAGACGTAGAAACCAATTAACACGCAGGATGAATTAACTCATTTGCACTACAACCTGCTTCACCAAGGTTTAATTCAATATTTTATTTTAAATATAAAAGGTTGGTTCCTAATACATCTATAATTATATCATTGCAATATTACTTAGAGACAAAACAAATCGGTGGAATTGGCCGGCGGTATACTCCAAACACATTGTCACTTCATTTTACCTTGTGATAGTGAATCTAAAAAATGTATTTTAAATATAGAGCCAACTGAAAAGGAGGTCCAGTATATTTCAATATCTGAGGAACAATAAGACAACAACGGAAACAACAAAAACCTACCGTATGGCTTTTATCCAACTATTTTATTTCAATATGTTTTTTCACTTTCTTTCTCTCTCTTTTTCCCCCCTGCTCTACTCTGGCCTTCGCCAGGCAGTCCTGAGGCCCTTAATGCCAAAACAAAGCCCTGGGAATGTCCTTTACACGGCTCCCACAAAAGCAACGAGGCTCCGGCTTGACAAGTAAATGAGCCCCTCACAACGTGGCGGCTAATTGCCCTCCCTCCCTCCATTCAACTCGGCCGCCACACTCCCGCGACCTCCTTTGTCCCATGTGCCCTCTCTTAAGTAAACTGCCAGTTCGCCCGCAAATGATGGACAGCTCCCAATCCTCCGGGCCACAACGGCAACAGGCGACTCTGAAGAAAGAGAGAAATAAAAAAGACCCTCCATCCCACTCCACTGTCTCCGGCGTTCGCACTAGACTACAACGTGTGCAAGAAAAGAAATGACCGAGAGGAGAGTCTGTAGAAAGAGAGAACACCGGAATAGACAACAATGGACAGAGACCGTTACAAATCCCACTCATTTGTACTTAACTTTGAGGAATATAAGACTGGACACTAAATGAAAATGACTGGCATAAACTCCAAGAGATGCTCCTAATCTACATACCATGATAATTGATTTAATAGAAAATGTACTGACAATAGAAATTGAGTTTCATTATTTTATTTTATTTTTTAAATTAAAAGCTAAATTATTTGACAACAATAACTATCAAAATAGATAAAAAAAATATATATAAAAATGCATTAGAAGAAACTGAAGAAAAAATACATGATATTTAGTAATTAAAGCTTGTACGGAGAACTTCACTGTTTTCATTACCTTAATCATAATTGTTATGATTTAATATCAATATCAGTATGATTATTTTGAAAAAATAATACATATAATTTAAGATTAGTGTTGCCTTCGAAAAAACCCTGTCAGACTGTCAGACAAAGCAATCAAACACTTCCTTTCAACCTGTCACTTAGCAACTAAACGATTATAAATTGTCAAATGGAAGACATACAATAATGTCAACAAACTCCAATTAAATAATGACATTTAAAGCCATATTTAAAGTTCGCTCACATTAGTTGAACAAAGAAAGCACAGGAGACAATAGATAATGTTGAAGTCTTACCATTTAAAAGAGCTGTATTTGGGATGCTGCTCGGTTCCTGGTTAAAACAAGCATGCTGGCGCTCATGGCAGTGCACAGACTACAACAAGACGCCCATCACCATGTCATCCCCTAATCCACTGGGGGGCAGCACCCCATCTACGACAGCCCCTCGCTAACCAAACGCCCGATCGGCTGAGTCGATAACACACCAGCCCAAAGAAGAGGGAAAATGAACGGTGGAGCACCAGCCAGCAATGGCAAGCACATCCAGGTCCGACAGAGGAGAGAGCAAGCGCCCCAAACCGGGCTGAAAACACTCAGCCCCCTCATTCAGACACACACACACACACACACACACACACACACACACACTCACTCAGGCAGCGTTGCTTTCCTTCGCATCTGACCAGGAGTCCCTCTCTCCCCCTGGCCCATCTTCATATCCCCCCTAATAAGCTCTTTCGTGTCCATCTCTCTTTCTTTGATAAGTTGCAAGAACAATAAAAAGAAGTGAGAGACAGAAGTGAGAGACAGAAGTGAGAGATAGGGAGAGAGAGATAGGGAGAGAGAGATAGGGAGAGAGAGATAGGGAGAGAGAGAGAGGCTTTCTTCCGGCGGCTTGGCAGACATAAAGATACTCGACTTTTCTATAGGAGTTGCCCTAACTTGGCTAAACTCAAGCAGTGGAGTGTCCGTTGTCATGTCATGAATCCCCAACGCCGTCCACGCTCCATTCAATAGGAGTCGCTAAATGAAAAAACAACACAGGGCAACAACAACGACAACAAAAAAGCCAAAGGAAGTAATCCGATCGGGCAGCGAGTGTGTGGTGTTGTGGCCACGTTGCCCCCCGGTCCTGCCCGCCGATAGCCCCAGGTTTTCATGAAGGGACCCCGGGAAAATACAACGGCACCAAAAGACCAACCAGACATTTATTAACAAAAGACCTGTCGCACTGTTACAGCTTTGCAACCTCTACTGTCTTCCTGTAATCTCGAAAGACAAGCGAGAAGAAAAAAGATCCCCGACTCCAAAGTCAAACAAAGCCAGAAGACAAGCTAACAACAGCCGTTAACAATAACAAAAATACTAATACATCGAAACAAGCCGGTAGGGTTCCTAGCAAACTGGCGAAAGGAAATGAAGCCCGGCCAACTGGTGGCTTGAAGAGAGGAAGCCCACTCTTAAAGCCATGTTCAGACCATCCACCATACCACCGCTGTGAGCCTTTCAACCATAGCAGAAAAAAATGACTATTGATCTTCAAATGGCGATAATTGAAACGATCAAAAAGATTAAACAAAAACGAGAATGTGCTGACTTACCATGTTATGCTATTTTTTTTGGTTTCAAATTTTTGTTAAAAAAAAATATATTAGCTCAAAGATGAGGCATCGGAGGTGTCAAATTCTTGTAGCCGTCTCTTGATCGTATTACTTCCGCAGTCCTGGTTTCCAATGCGTCTGAACTTTTTCCTTTTCTCTTGTATTTTGTTTGTGGTACCCAGCTTTTTTCCCCTTCCTTAGACTTTAAAAGCATTCAGCTCAGTAAACCAGTAAATTATCTTGCCACCTTGTGCAGCTCTGATGCTTTGGCCGCTAACTTTGGAAGGCCCTTTACTAGTGCTTCAAAATTAGCATTGTCAAAGCAGTTAATGAATATTAATATTGTATTTGTCATTGGCCCTGGCCCATTGCTGAACTCCAAGTCATTCATCAGGGACAAGATTAAGCACACAATTATTTCTGACTGACAGGGACCAAATCTGGGAGGTTTTTTTTACTACAACAATTTAAAGAAAAAGACTCAATATCATCTTAAGGCGCCTCCCTGGAGACAAGATTAATACACTTTTAATGATTCACTATTTCATTGTGCGTGAGCTGGAGGAAGTCAGGAAAATATAAATATTCTGACTAATGATTTTTACCGTTTTTTACTGAAAGGACAGAAACCACAAATTACAAATATTTACTGTGACAACATTCAAAAAGTATTATTTTTTTCTCTCCTTTCGATAGAACCTGAATTATGAGGGACATTACTGCCATCCTCACGGAACACTTTCTCCTGGGTGATTTTTAACATGAGTTGGAATGAAGAGGAATGCGCTGCAGACGCGGAATAATAAATAATTCCTGCACAAATTTGCCATGAAACATTCATCAAAAACCTGGACCTCCAGCACTCTACGCGGAGCCTGCTGACACAGTGCCGATTGCCATGGACCACACATGCAGCCTTTACCACCACCCGCTACCAACATCTCAACATTAACCAGTAAAACCCTTCCCTAAACCATCAGAACCACCAGCTTACAGCTCAAGAATCTTTTTCCTACCAGTCTCAAATGCACTACGTACAATCTGGGATGTACATCAAACATCACGTCTAAATAGTCACACATGTTCTGATCGAGACTGGCCGGAATAATACCAAGTCGTAATAAAAATGTGTTTTAAACAAATAGCGCCGTAATCACCAGCATTCTTACCTTCGCCTGCCTCGCTGAGAAATTAGCCGGGTAACATGCCAATTAGTTCAGTCCTACTGTTAATCCAACATCTTCTGGAAAAATAATATTCTGCAAAAAAAAATATTTTGTCTTCTCATGCATTGAGGCGTAAGATTTTGAACAAACAGAAAGCGAACTTGTTTGATAAAAACAATTTCTACCATTCTGTGACGTGCTTTCGCTGCTTTCATTTTCCAGTTATCGGTCAGGGGGGTGAGTCTGAAGCTTTTCTTTTGGGCACGTTAATACTTACTCTCTTTTCTCTAGAAAATTACTACTATGAAATATAGTAAAATGGTGCTGAGGGGGGGTGTACGAAAAATGGCAGATGTGGGGCACTAATGCCACCGGCCCGGTGAATTGGTGCAGGTTGGGGGTCAAGCTTTGGGCGCACCTTGGAGTGTCGGGCCCCTGCCGACCACCCCGCCGGACATTTAATACCATTAGCAACCCTTAGATGAACATTCTAAATTGGGCTTTTGTTCTCAAGGTGCCGATTCGACCCCAACAGCTCACCATCACTACCGCCCCAAAATACAGATGGTAGTGTCTTTTATGGAAATGAAGAAAGCAGCTTAGGACCGACAGCTCCGTATCTACATTTTTCTGCGACTCAAAAAGCCCATCGCCGTGATTTGTATTTAGTGTTTTTATTTTTTAGATACGTATATTATATAGCTGTCATTTTTATAAGAGATGTATTATGGTCAGTGTGAAATATCATATTTAGATATTGCTTTAAAAAAATTAGAACATAGTCAATATTTGTTTTAATCTACTGCTATATTTAGAGTTATACTTTAACATGGGAGAACATTTAGTTCTAAAATTTTAGAATATTTTCCAAACATAGCAGTAATAGTTTAATATATGTCGAATTTTACAACATAATTGCGTGTTCCTTATAGATGTACAGTATTTTGTAATTTTACATCGATATAAATGTTTATGTCTATGAATAATAATAATAATGATAACAACAACAAGGACAACAAAATTAGACACTACACAAAAATAATTCTTATTGGATAAATCATGTTGTAATACCTGACAGTCCAATTAATTAGGTGTTCACCGGAGTCGGTCTTTAAGAGCAAACAATTATCAGAGAACCCCTCCACATCTTAATGCATGTTCAGAGTCTAAAACAGGTCCAATCTCGGTGAAGAGAAGGAGAGGAGAGCAGGCAGCTCTGTGGCCCAGCATGATCACATCAGCACTAGTATCAAATTAACTCTCCGACTTTGAAACATATTGATCTGCTATTAAGACACTAGTGAACTTGATGAAGTGAGTGCTGTAGGTGACTCGGGGACTTCAAAGTCTCGCACCAGCCACATAAAACATGCCGCTTTGATCCCACCTCGGATCTGGAGAAGGGGCTTCTGAGGAACCCCCAATTCGTCTCCTCTCTCCTCTACTCTCCTCTCTCCCACTCACCCGAGGCCCGGGCTTTACTACCGGCTCTCTCTTTCTCCCTGGCAGCATGGAAACCTGGCACACCACTACTGTACAACCACACGTATGGTTAATTGCAGCAGATTTAAGGGAATGATTAACATGGAGAATACAGTAGCTTTTACAGTGGTGCAGATCTCCCTGCTGATTCACACAAACACTCGCATGAAAATACACACACACACACAGTTTGACTGCATGCTACGATGCATAAAAAAAGTCACATTCAGTCGGCTCTGCTGCCGCTTCTAAAGACGTCACCATTACAATTCACTGCCGATAATGAGACGAGTCTTCTGACCGAGTTTACAGTATGAAATAGTGTAAGGATAAGAGGAACAATGCAGAATGCTAAATCTAGCAATGCTATTGTGTGGTAACCACCCTCCTTCTCCCCCCGCCCGAGGCAAGTCTTCACACCCACATTAGATACTGCACACTGCCAATCATACCTGGGATTTTTTTCTCCTTTTGTGCCACTGGGTGGAGGTAGTAGTTAATGTTTTCAGTTCACACTAAATCCCAATTACATACGGAGTAATAAACAAATCCAGACAAGCCCACGGAGGGTAGCCCACAGAGGCTACCCACAGGCTGCCCACAGAGGCTACTTTAATGAACCTAACACAAAAAACAGAGTCTAACCCACTCAGAAGAAGTCCTATCTGCTCTCTCCATTCCACTACTACAGCAGACGGGAAATGGATATGAAAAAGCCCCACTGTAAACAAAAGGTATGAGATTTCAGGTTCTGCCTCCGTTCCTCGACTAACCTAAAAGGGCAGAGTAAAATAAATATGAATGACTAAATTAATCAGCAGTAACTCAGTGTTTGTGCTCAGGCTCCAGTGCTAAAGAGGTGTGTGTGTGTGTGTGTGTGTGTGTGTGTGTGTGTGTGTGTGTGTGTGTGTGTGTGTGTGTGTGTGTGTGTGTGTGTGTGTGTGTGTGTGTGTGTACGTGTGCGTGTGCGTGTGGATGCATTGGACTGCCAGGGCTAAGCTGTGTCTGTTTAATTAAGAAGGGGTAAATAGATGACAAATGTGAGACAGTTAAACATTTAAAGTGTGTTCATCTCCCCCCTTCACGCACTCATTTATTTACTTCAGAGGAGACTCAAAGTGTGTGGTGTTAAAGAGTGATGGGAGAGATGCCGGTGGATTCAAACGCTACCGCTGCACTGCCGTGTCAGCCGGCAGGCAACAGAGAGAGATTACCTGACAATTGTTTTGACGTTTTTCACTGTTCAACTTAATTCTGTTTGATAAAAGGAGAGA
Organism: Oncorhynchus keta; assembly: GCF_023373465.1. Classification (NCBI taxonomy): domain Eukaryota; kingdom Metazoa; phylum Chordata; class Actinopteri; order Salmoniformes; family Salmonidae; genus Oncorhynchus; species Oncorhynchus keta. The sequence continues at coordinate 14,683,645 of NC_068423.1, forward strand.
GATTATACAATGAATTGAATAAGTAAAAAGACTCGTGCTACTATACAGCTGTTGTGAAAGGCAACAATTAAATTGGTTTCGAATTTGATGACATCATGATATTGTATGACGAAGAACATTTCATTTCAAATGTACCATTTCAAACAATATCAAGTGAATTGACAATGTCAAATATTACTTTAACGTTCATGACCTCATTCTCCCTGCAAGTAAAATCACCAATCAGCAATGAGAGACGTATTTTTCTTCTGACACTTCCTATGTTGCACTGATGATGTGCCAGGGGTCCCCGTCAAACCGAGCTGCACTAGAACCGTAGTAAATGCAGACGGAGCAACGCCTGCGGCACACGCAGCCTTTATCTTAACCCACTCGCACTATCTAGCTAAAAGTTAGCATTTCCATTGTGACAATGTTAAAGTAAAAAAATATATAAAAAAATATGCATGGGGGATGGATAGAGGAAGGGGAGAAAATGCAAAGGAAGAAGAGGAGCAGGAGGAAGAGGGGGGCTGTGCCATGAGCATATATAAGAGAACTTTCACCAATTAGTGGGGAGAAACGGGAGAGGGTGCTGCCGCAGCACCGGTACTCAAAGAGCCGGGCCTCGCGGCGCGAAGCTGTCATGTCGGCAGGATTGATCAACAGGCCTGCTATTTCTAATGGCATGTTGTCATGAAGCCGCAGCCATGGGGAGACACATGCCTCAGTCCTCGTAGACAGCAATGTGTGTGTGTGTGTGTGTGTGTGTGTGTGTGTGTGTGTGTGTGTGTGTGTGTGTGTGTGTGTGTGTGCGTGCGTGCGTGCGTGCGTGCGTGCGTGCGTGCGTGTGTGTGTGTGCATTTGAAAGATAGAGTTGGGAGTACTGCAGCAACCATATATACCTATTCTGTGCCCACATATATTTGACTAACAATTTGAGAAAAGGCCTCAATTCCTCCTCCCCTCTCTTCCTTCCTACCTTACCCAAACCTGAAGGGTTCAAATGTGACAGGTGCACCTGTACTGTTTCATTCTCACCTAGTCAAGCCAAACAAAGCTTGGGGTCAGTGCGAAGACCGCAAAAAATTAAAGCATAATATTGTTTTAAAAAATGTAATAATTACATATATATATATATACACACATAAATATATATAAATATATATATACACAAACACACACACACATATATATACTAACCATTCGGTAGTACAATTTGTGAATTTAAAATACAACAAATAAGATGATGCGTTTAACAAATAAATGTTACTTTCATAAACAATCTTAAGTATCTATTTCATTGAGCAATAAATTATTGTCAATGCTGCATTAAGTTTGCAAAAATATTTCTACTATCATCTGAAAAGCACCTTAATTGATTAAAGCTCATTTACTGAAAATCTATTCGATAAAAAAAACGTATATTGTATAATGGAATACTGGAAAACGGTTCTCGTAAAAATTACGCAATCAAACAAAGAGTGAAGCAGTAGTCACATTGTTCAGTTTTTCAGTAAACAGTAACAAGAAGGCTTGCTTCATTTCTAGCCTTTGCGACCTCACTAACGATAAAAAGTCAAATAAAAGTTACAGAACTTTAGAGTTGAAGGTATCGCTAGCTACTTGGAGTGCATGTCACGTACAGGTAACCTTTTTATCGGGCCTGCCTCTGGTCTCATCAGTCGATGAAATTCCCTGCCCGCGGCAGTGGCTTAGCCGAGGGACACGGACCAATAGAAAAATATTTCATTGTGTTAGCATTTCAAATGGCGAGTTGAGGGCGGGGGGGTATTTGGAGGGGTGGGGGAAAGAAGCACTAACCGATCATTGCCAGTGGAAATAATTGGCTATTCCGAGAATAATGTCCTTTACCCACGATCCTCGGAGGGCCTGACGCTAGCGGAGGGCACTTTTTTTTGTTCCGTGTCTTCAAAAAGAGGACCGCTTGGGGGTACTGGCCGTATTCGGGTTTTAGCTCAGTCCCCTAAAGACCAGGGGGAAATAATCTGAGGCGCTGAACCAAACTCGGCTAATCCGCACCCTAATTAAAAACTCTGAAACCCCAAAACACCTCACAGTAACGCCAATCGAAATAAAAAGGGAGTGATAAAAAGGTCGGAACGTCGATTTATTCCGAAGTTACAAAATAATAATGATAATAAAGAGAACGAATAAAACGACAACGGAAAATATATGGAGGGAATTTTTGAACGAGGGACTGCACTCGGCTTTCAGCCAAGACTAGATAAACGGCTCAAGATGGAACAACCACGGTGGCGCTTCGATCCTTTTATTCAAGGGGATTTGGGTTTGAGCTCTGTTACACATCGCCCAAGCATATGCAATGACCCTAACTGATATCGGTGCATCTTTTGGCCATATCTTAATCTTACCTTTTTAAAGCTCTGTGCCTTTTCAGACTCAAAACAGCATTAAGAACGAGCATTGTTTGGAGCGGGGGGGGCCCTGGAGACGATTCCACAGAATTGTTAGGCCTGGTCCGGGGCAGGAGCCCTCTGGATAAACAGCTGCTTATGCGCACGAATCAGCAACTCCATAGAGCAAAGTGGGAAAACAAAGCACAAAAAAAACAGCTAAAAAAAGAGATCCAGATTAGGGGGGGAACCATCCCAAATGCTCCATCTCTCCATATCGATCGTTTTAGGCCTACAGCATGCAGGGTGTCAATTCCCCCCCCCCCCCCCTCGAAGACGAACGGGCGAAGTCCCCATTACACACCTCCCCTTCGCTCATTGTGAATTCAGTCAACGAAGTCAATCTTATTAACTTCCGCGCTGGTTCACACATGACATTTTCTTCAATTTTCTAGCCAACATCAAAAACATCAATTAGCAGCTGGAAAATGGGAAGGAGCGAATGACAGAGTCTGATAACAGACTTATTTGAAGCTGAGGATAAATCTATTCTCTGGTTTCTGAATGTGTTCATTACAATTGCATTTACAAAGAGGACCTCCAAAATAGCAAAGAAATTCAATTTATCTTCTAGAAATGTCCAAAAATAGTTATTTTTATTGTTATCCTGTGTCTATTTCTCGGCCTCAGTGGGAAACACAAAGCATAGTGGTGCCATATTTTCCTTCTCTCATTATAACAGATTGCAACTTCTTCCACAGAACTTGAACCATGTAACGTCAAATACAACCCAGAAAATGTAACATTTTCTGTGATGTATTGAGACTCAGATAAAAACCCTTTAACCAACCTATTGTCAAATAAAAATATAGACCTAGGCCTACTGTATAATTATTTAACTTCTATCCTAAAATAGTAATTAAATACACCAGATTTCATATCACTTGACAAATCTGAGGTAAAAATCGTGTCTTAAATGAAAGTCTAAATTAGTTTAGACTTTAATATCCAATATCCCTGGTACTGATAAGTAGTATTGGAATGTAGCCTATGTGGCATGGTATAACGTCCCCTCATAGTTTAACTTTGCATTTAAATGTTATATTTTTTACCCATTAATGGATCATGGATACATGATATGCTACACAAAAATATTTTTTATTTTATTTTAAATACCATACATCAGCTCATTTCAATTGATAATTTCCAGATTTGTACGCATGACATCACAAAGTGTTTTCGAAATTTAAACCTTTGTTTGCCCAACTTTCCCCCTTTCCTAACATTGATGAACATGTAACCCAATAAACCTTGGATAGTAACCTTTAAGTAAAAAGGCTATTTTCTGCTGATGTCTAAACATCGTCAGACGGCTTCCTCGTGCTTGAATTACATCTCCGAAGGGGGCCAACAGAAGCAATTTTAGCAGCAAGACACTCGTAATGCGATGGGGGAGATCATATACAGAGACGCAGGGATCACGTTCCTCCGAGGCCCATTGATTTATGATCTTTGGACATGATTTAGATGCTTTTTATTTTCTTCCCCGTCACAGAAGACACAGATGTCCAAACAAGCGACAGTGGGGATATCTACTATCTGTCAAAAGAGCAGGCTTTTCCCGGCACTGAAGCAGTGGAGTGCACTGACATAGTGCCCGAGAATCGGCGAGATGTAAATATCACTCTTTATAATGGGGCTAATCAGATTTCGGATGCTATTTGCCTTCTAGCCGAGGGGAGATGGGTTGTATAGAGCAAGAGGGCTGTAACCAATACACTTCCCCTAGTCCATCAGAGTCCATGTCTGCACCTCAAAAACAAGTCCTTTAATACATCCATCTGAGGTTTAGCTGTAGGCTACAAATCCCACCGATGAAGAAGGACTCAACTGAAATGTACAGTGACACATTTATCTGCCGTTTTATGTACAACATTGTAAATGTGGCTAAAACAAACAAGCTGGCTAAATGCAGAACAAAATGAGTAACGCTGCATTTGTAATACCTCTGCTAGATTAATGCTGAACATACAGCAGTGATCATTTCCATTAAGCAGGGATTTGATCATCTTCCCCATGTGCTTTCACAGGCCTGTTTCAGATTAGATCACTGTGAAAATGGTCAAATTGTTCTGTTTATCTCCCTGTAATTATTTTGATGCAGATGACGGAGATTGTTTGAGCGGCGGTGTGTAAAGGCTTGATGACGCACACGCACGTACGCACAGTGAGAGAAAGACCTCTACATGGACAAAGCAGAGTAGTGCCTCGAAATACCATTAACCCATTAGATTTTTTTTTTTTTTAAGAACGTACAAAAGGACTTACAGTAAGCGGTTTGTTTTAGGTGAAAGAGCAGGTTTGAGCACACACAGTGACCATCTTCAAGTCAAGTAATGACTGGCAGTAATGTTCTGGTGACGTGACACTAATGGACTTTCAATGAGGTAGAAAAACAGGCAAACTCGACGACCACGGCATGACATTTGCCATGCCAGCGGACGGCGCTTCAATGGGCAATCAGGGCCACCCACACATCTCCTATGGCTTCAATTGTAAAGGAGAATTAATATTTCTTGTTCTTCCCAAAATATAACTATGAACAACAATCCAGTCAAAGATAAAAGTATTTCTTGAAGAGCACTCCAATCATATTATTCTCATTACCTGCACATTGACAGTTTAAAAGAGCAATTACACACAAGCAAGGTAAAAACAGAAGAAAGAAAGACAATGTCAGTAGGCCGTAATGTTTTTATACTAACATCTTATTCTCCTGAGGTCTTAAATAGGTCTTAAATAGGTTTTATAATAGCTCTTATAATAGGTCTTATAATAGGTCATATAATATGTCTTGTCATAGGTCATATAATAGGTCTTATAATAGGTCATATAATAGGTCTTATAACAGGTCATACAATATGTCTTATAATAGGTCATACAATATGTCTTATAATAGGTCATATAATAGGTCTTATAATAGGTCTTATAATAGGTCATATAATAGGTCTTATAATAGGTCATATAATAGGTCTTATAATAGGTCATATAATAGGTCTTATAATAGGTCATATAATAGGTCATATAATAGGTATTATAATAGGTCATATAATAGGTCTTATAATAGGTCTTATAATAGGTCATATAATAGGTCTTATAATAGGTCATATAATAGGTCTTATAATAGGTCATATAATAGGTCTTATAATAGGTCTTATAATAGGTCATATAATAGGTCATATAATAGGTATTATAATAGGTCATATAATAGGTCTTATAATAGGTCTTATAATAGGTCATATAATAGGTATTATAATAGGTCATATAATAGGTCTTATAATAGGTCATATAATAGGTATTATAATAGGTCATATAATAGGTCATATAATAGGTCATACAATATGTCTTATAATGTTGGAATAAAACAGGAACATTCTGTTTGATCCATTTATCCATTTTACAAGAAAGCAATTCAGCTTTCTTTTGTGTGGCGCTAATGGTGATACCTTATATGAGGGTTTCCCAAACTCAGTCCTCAGGAACCCAAGAGGTGCACGTTTTGGTTTTTGCCCAAGAACTACACCGCTGTTTCAAATAATCAACTAATCATCAATAATTTGAATCAGCTGTGTAGTGTTAGGGCAAAAACAAAAACGGGTCTAAACTCTAGGTCTATATAATCCTGGTGTTTATTTAAAAAACAATGCTTATTTTAGTTAAACGCTCGACAGACGTGCTTATTTTAGTTAAACGCTCGACAGAAGTGCTTATTTTAGTTAAACGCTCGACAGAAGTGCTTATTTTAGTTAAACGCTCGACAGACGTGTTTATTTTAGTTAAAAGCGTGACAGACGTGCTTATTTATGACGAAAACTAGCGATCAATCTTAGAGTCACTGTTCTTTATAATCACTTCTATTTTCAGTCCATTAAAGTTTGGCCGTGTCACTTGATTACACCCTTCGTATCTACCTTTCCAATTACTTTTAGAGTTGGGATTTACAAATGTGCACTTTCATGTCCCGTGTTGGCAGATAAGTCGCTGCTCCTGGCCATGAAAGCAGAGCTTTAATGAGTTGCACTAGGGTTAATTGGTTCGCTAAGATCCCAGAGTCATGTGTCTCAATATGAAATTAAGCCATTTCCCGGAGTTTCCACAACTTATTTAATTACAAACACTTCAGCCCAATTTCCATTTCCCACACAGTTGAAAAAAAGGCTGTGTTAATCTAACCATGTCTGCTTGTTTGTTTATTTGTTTATTTGTTTATGCTGGTTGGTCTTACACTGCTTTCCCATGATTCCTGAACCATCATATGTTCTTCATAGATACCCCATGGTGTACAAAGCTCTCTTTCAGATAAACATCATCCACTGCCATGATTACGTGCACAAGGCTGCGTTTAGACAGGAAGCCCAATTCTGACCCCCAAGTAATTGGTCTTTTCACATTAGATCTTTTTCAGAGCTGATCTGATTGGTTAAAAGACAAATGAGTGAAAAGAAAGATCAGAATCGGGCTGCCTGTCTACATGCAGCTGTGGGGTGGTGGTAGAGAAAATGGCATGAGTCACCAATACGGTTTGGTCAATTTAGTGTTTCCCCTAGATGTTGGTAGCTTGTGTTTGTCATAAGGTTTCAGAAGGAAAAAAATAACATCTCTCCCACCTTTTCACTCTCTCCATCTTACCACCCACAGACAGACCCCCCCCCCCACACACAGACACACAGAAAGACGCACACACAGACAGACCCCCCACACACACACACACACACACAACCAGCTAATCCCTCCTAAACGACTGCACCAGTCACTTGCTATTAGGAACTACACGAGCTGAATTGGTCCTATAAAATACCTTGTAATTAACACTGGTGCAAATGTGTTAAGGTTACCCTGTGGTAGAAGGGGTTCAGTACTCCTGACAGTGTAATTACGGGTTCCCCACAACGCTCCAACCATCTCATTTAACATTGGTAATTCAATCCATCTTCATTTTCCCGGCACCGCCCCCCTCGTTGATGGATAGTTATCATTAGAGGGTGACAAAGCACTGAAACGACTGAGGCGTGTGTTGGGGTGCAGGAGGATGCGTCCTCTCAGACACACACCATTGCCGTCTAAGAGCGGTCCTACATTACTGAGGGGTGTGTTTGGAGAGATGGGACAGAGGGAATGCTTTGGGTCAGAGAGCAGGATGCATGCTGTAAAAACACACACATAAAAGTACACACACACAGACACAGACACACACACACACACACACACACACACACACACACACACACACACACACACACACACACACACACACACACACACACACACACACACACACACACACACACACACACACACACACACACACACACCTATATCAGCATACACACCACTTGGTTCCCAGTGACCCCTTGACACAGAGAGGCTATGGTTCTGCTCGGCACCCTGTAATAGCATGCTGCTCAGACTGCTGTGAGACGGCAGGCAGACACACACACACACACGTCTCATATTCGCAGCAGTCCAACACTAACCACAGGCTCTGCTTGAGGGAGAGTGGTCTGGTCTTACTCTATGCATTCAGCCCCAGCCTGGCTGTATACATCTTAATTATGTGCTGTGTTGCTTCTCCCACAGGGGAGAGTGGGGCCGGAGAAGAGTCTCCTAGTCATCCCAGGGCAGCAGAAGGCCTCTGTAATGAATCTCTGCTAGACTTTATGGGTTCTGTCTTACCCACCGCATTACCACACAACTCACGGCCTTCAACTCACGGCCTTGTCACATTTAAACAGGCACAAGGCCAATAGGTCTCAATAGCTCCACATGAAGCGCCACTTGTTTGCATTATCGTAAAAATTATAATTCCTTTTTATCAAAATCAAGGTCCTACATACACAGTCTTTTAAATGACACACAGTAAACCTATCTCTTCTAACACATGGGCATTTGAAAAACAACAACACAAATCCGTTTGGTTGCAATGTGGGGGGGGGGGGAATAACTAAGGAGGTGGTGAAGAGGAACAAATGCCCAGAAAAGCAAGCCCAGTTGACGTGCGACTACAGCAGCCCTGCGCTCAGCTCAATGTGATTATCTCTCTCTTTCCTTTCTGGCCGCAGGTTTCGGGGTCAGCGGCGCCATACACACATGCCTGGCCTTGCCATTTCAATGATTGAATTGCGTCAGGAGCCCTCAATCGATTGTGTTCAGTGGCCCCACAGAGGTCCCTGTAGAGAATGCCCACCAACGTCCTGGGAGGGGGGCCCCTATCCACTAAGGAGGAGCCAGTGCCACCGGGAAGAGCAGCTCCAAAATGGCTGCCGCACCAGGCAGCGGTGCTTCAGGTTTGTACCCTGAAACGCGGGGCCTACTGCGGGGCAAGGGGAGGGGGGGGGGTTATTTTTCTATTAGCAGGGATTTAAAAGGCATTTTGACACCTGGAGTTGTAGACACTTCCACAAAGACATAGACACTCTCGGTTTTACTGTCACACACTATTCAACGGTGGCGCACACAGAGGTTCAGTCAGGTGACGCTGCCTGGCTGAATGAGATTCTCAGGCTTGTGCTCTCTTGTTTTCTTGGCTCGTTGTGCGGGGGGAACGCATTGCTATAGCCTCCAATCAGCGTGCACACAAATACAGCGCACACACACCCTTTTGCGGATACTCACGCGTAGCCACCTTGCATTCCCCCTATTGAATTACCCCTCACATGTAGGTCTATGTACGGTATGCCTCCATAGACATCAGTGCTGGCCTGCCTGCAGACCCTGCAGTTTGTTTAGCAACACTCCATTTGACGACGCCCGAAGGGTGCAATTAAGTCCAATTACAGCCTGTCGGTTTTATTAAGAGGCACAGGCTGGCCAGGCTCGGGGGCAGCACGGGGAGTAGGAGCTGCAGCAGCACCAAACTGCTGCACTGCACGCAGCCAGACTGGCTGACTGAGGGGAATAGAGGCATAACTCTGAGGAGAAGGGCAAACAGAAGCAGACGTCAGCAAACCAAAAAAAAGACAACTGACAGACAACTAGACTAAACAACTCGGCTGTGAATGTAAATGGAGGTGTAGAAAAACAGAAAATGTTTCATTAATAGCTGTTCTTCAACCAGGCCGGGGTCAGCAGGTGAGCTGACCTCAGATGCTCTAATGATTAGCCTAATGTACATCATCAGGGTAAGACCCCGTTTGGCACGTAGAGAGATTAGTACTGTAAACAGCTGCTCAGGCCACACTGATCATCTATCCTTAAGGTGAATCATGTTATGATTACTTACTTTTATGACCGCTGATAACAATTGATCAACAGGGCAACGAGAAATGTAGAAATGTATGAATACCAGTGATGGTGGGGGGAAAAAATGGATTCAGATCCATTTCACAATATTATTTTGGATGATACTATATCGATACTTTGACTCCAAGTAAAGTACCATAAGCTAACGCTAGTCAGCTGTAGCTGTGGCACAATTGCGGAAATTTTCTTTCAACTTTTTAAATAGTGAGCCAACAAATTTTCATCACTTTTACTTCCATGACTGATAAAAACTCAAATTCACACCCCTTGACTTTTTCCACATTTTGATGTGTTTCAGATACAGGCATCCTTACTAACTCAGTTGCCGGAGAGGAAGGAAACCGCTCTGGGATTTCACCATGAGGCCAATGGTGACTATAAAACAGTTACAGTCTTTTGGCTGTGATAGGAGAAAACTGAGGATGGCTCAACAACATTGTAGTTACTCCACAATGCTAGTTGTGAGTGAAAAGAAGGATGTCTGTACAGAATACAAATATTCAACATGCATCCTGTTTTGAACAAGGCACTAAAGTAATACTGCTAAAAATGTGGCAACGCAATTAACTTTTTCTCCTGAATACAAAGTATTACAGTGCATTTGGAAAGTATTCAGACCACTACTTTTTACACATTTTGTTACGTTACAGCTTTATTCTAAAATGTATTAAAAAAATAAATTAAATAAAAATAAATTAAATATATATCATCAATCTACACACAATACCCTATAATGACAAAGCAAAAACACATTTCTAGACATTTTTGCAAATGTCTAAATAATTTTTTTGGGAAATATCACATTTACATAAGTACTCAGACCCTTGACTCAGTACTTTGTTGAAGCACCTTTGGCAGCGATTACAGCCTCGAGTCTTCTTGGATATGACGCTACAAGCTTGGTACACCTAGTTTTGGGGAGTTTCTCTAATTCCTCTCTGCAGATCCTCTCAAGCTCTGTCAGGTTGGATGGGGAGCATCACTGCACAGCTATTTTCAGGTCTTTCCAGAGATGTTTGATCGGGTTCAAGGCCGGGCTCTGGCTGGGCCACTCAAGGACATTCAGAGGCTTGTCCCGAAGCCACCCCTACGTTGTCTTGGCTGTGTGCTTAGAGTTGTTGTCCTGTTGGAAGGTGAACATCCCAAGGATGATTAATGGGAACAGGTTGTACCTGAGCTCAATTTCGAGTCTCATCGTAAAGGGTCTGAATACTTACATAAATACGTTTTTTTTTTTAAACGGGTTTCACTTTGTCTATATGGAGTGTTGTGTGTTGAATGATGAGATTATAATTTAATAATTTAAAAATCTGTTTTAGAATAAGGCTGTAAAGTTACAAAATGTGCAAAAAGTCAAGGGGTCTGAATACTTTCCGAATGTATCTTTGGGGCAAATCCAATACAACACATTACTGAGTACCACTCTCCATATTTTCAAGCATAGTGGTGGCTGTATCATGTTATGGGTATGTTTGTAATAAGAACTGAGGAGTTTTTCAGGATAAAAAAGAAACGGAATAGAGGAAAAATTATAGAGAAAAACCAAGTACAGTCTGCTTTCCATCAGACAGTGGGAGATGAATTCACCTTTCTGCGAGATAAATTCACCTTTCTGCAGGACAGTAACCTAATACACAAGGCCAAATCTGCACTGGAGTTGCTTACCAAGAAGACAGTGAATGTTCTTGAGTGGCCAAGTAACAGTTTTGACTTAAATCTGCTTGAAATCTATGACAAGACATGAAAATGGTTGTCCTGCAATGATCAACAACCAATTTGACAGATCTTGAATATTTTTTTAATAGAATAATGAGTATATGTTGCACAATTCTGGTGTGGAAAGCAATTTGAGATTTACCCAGAAAGATTTGTTCCTTGTCAGCTCAGAGATTTGATCTTGAAACCTTTCGGTTACTAGTCTAACGCTCTAACCACTAGGCTACCTGCCGCCCACAGAATCACCTGTGAGTCTTTCTGGGTATGTCTCAAATAGTGTTAAGATTTCCCTTCACTGGAACTAAGGGGTCTAGCCTGAAAAACAGACCCAGACCATTATTCATCCTCCACCAATCTTTACAGTTATGCATTCGGGCAGGTAGCGCTCTCCTGGCATCCACCAAACACAGATTTGTCCGTCGGCCTACACCACTCCAGCCAACACTTGGCATTGCATGGTGATCTTAGGCTTGTGTGCGGCTGAACCTCCCGACGAACCGTTATTCTGCTGACATTGCATTCAGAGGCAGTTTGCAACTCTGTAGTGAGTGATGCAATCGAGGACAGGCGATTTTTACGCACTCCGCGCTTCAGCACCTGCCGGTTCATTCTGTGAGCTTGTGTGACCTACCATTTCGTGTCTGAGCCGTTGTTGCTCCTAGATGTTTCCCACTTCACAATAACAGCACTTACAGTTGACCGGGGCAGCTCTAGCAGGGCATAAATTTGACGCACTGACTTGTTGGATAGGTGGCATCCTATGAAGGTGCCACATTGAAAGTCACCGAGCTCTTCAGTACGGGCTATTCTACTGCCAATGTTTCTCTATGGAGATTGCATGGCTGTGCGCTCAATTTTATACACCTGTCAGAAATGGGTGTGGCTGAAATATCCAAATCCACTCATTTGAAGGGGTGTCCAGATACTTTTGGCAATGTGGTGTTTTAGTGTTTAAAAAAATGTTCTTCCACTTTGACATCAAACAACGACAATTAAATACATTTTAATCCCACTTTGTAACACAACAAAATGTGATAAAAGGGGTGTGGGGTGTGTCATGGGGTGTGAACACTTTCTGAAGGCACTGTAGAATCGTGAGAATCAATTCCCAGCCCTAATAAATACCACCCCATCTGAAATCTGACTGCAAAAAAACGTCTGAATGCAGATGTCACAAAGCAATTTGAGAGGGGGCTACATACAGTAGTCATGTGAGCTTGCCCTGGGATACTTGTGTGTGTGAATAGCGTAATACTACAGCTGTGATGGAACAAAACACCGGCACATCTTTCATCAGTCATCATCGCATCAAAAAATGTGCCTCAAATGAATGCGTCGTTTTCCACAATCACCCCCTTTCCTTCGACCCCACCGCGGGGATGTTTACAGATAGTTATCATTCTGTCTTCTTCACGTTTTGCGTTTGGACACGATTCAAAAGACCAGGGCTTTTTATCTCGCCTCATGCTGTGAGGAAATTTGCTCCTTAATGGCTTTCAAAACAGGAAGCCCGACAATAAAAACTGGAAAATGAGAATGCAGTCCTTTCAGAAGAGGCATTCTTCGCAGTGTTGGAGAATTGTATTCTGAGTGCACGTCACTGTGGTGCCAACTGTGTCAGTCACAATGACCTTCACCTGCCAGCACAACTTAATACTACAACTGGATACCAAATTCAAGTCTGAATGCTGTTTATGGCATTCTTACTGTAGTATATTTCACAACCCAATCCCCTGCCTCCTCTATGGAATTCATGCCCACTGAGTCTGTCCTGGACATGCCATGAGTAAGCTAGTCCTTCTGTGCACCAACACAAAAAAAGAGACCAGAAAGACAGCTCCATGCGCTTCTGCACAGTTGGATAAAACAAACCTTAACCGCACAACACAAGTTCCCCAAATAACTTTTTGTTTCAAAAATGTTCTGAAGTGGGCTTTTCTTTCTACTCTCCTCTCTCTCTCTGGGTAAAACAAATCCCTAATTTCCGGCCCCAAAAACACCCCCTCCCCTTTCTCCCTCCCCGTGTGCCCTTTCCGTGTGTGGAAGTGTTCCCTCGCATTGATTCTTCTCAGCCGGGGCCCTTCCTTGACGGTGTCATCTCCTGCGCCATCCTTCCTTTTAACCGTGCTTTACTCTGGTGGTGTAGTGTGCTAAACCGTCAGAGAGGAGTGGGAGACGAGAAGAAAAGCTGATACATGGGGTCCAAAGTTTCATCTATTGATTTCTGTTTGATGAGATGGGGGGGCAGTTCAAAGCTGCGGAGATTCCGTTTTGATCACCACTACAGTCGTGGTGTTTGTTAGTAGGGACAGTAGTAAACATTAGACAAAGACTGTATATGTGAATTTGTGTGCGTCTGCCTGTGAATTCCTTTGACTCTGCGTTGTGTCTAGTTCACGCCCAGATTCCATGCGGTCAGTAGGTTCATTAAATGTCGTGAAAACATGCAACGGCTTTATGACACGCTGATATGTGATCATTAGAATGTGCCAGCACGTGACCTAGTGTACACGGCCTATCCCTATGGAGCTGAACGGTAGACGAAGTGAATACATTCGCTAACTCGATGCTCGGTTTTAAACTGCAGACACAGGGAGCAACACATAAAGAACATCACTACTATTCAACAAATTGAGAGTTACATGAGCTGGAGTGACAGGCAGAGGAAGCGTGACAGCAGAGGAAGAAAGAGAAGAACAAAGGTAGTCTTTGCAACGTCCATTCATTTCCCCCATTGTGAAGCAAGATACGGAGAGACAGGGAAACAGAGTCAAAAGGCAGCACGGTCAGAATGCTGGGTAAGGTAGCAACTACAGAAAGGGAGAATGGGATGGCGGGAGTCTTTGCAGTGTCCATTCATTCCCATGATGAGCCAGAGCTGTAGACTCTCACCCAGTGTTCCCCACTCTGCTCGTCCTCTCTGTGATGTGCAGCTGTGTCCACTGGGGGCTACAATTAGCCAATCAAACTCAATCCAGCCGAGACTCGGCGCCGCCTCTCAAACCCCCTCGCTCTCTGGAGCCTACTCCTCCAAAGAGACGGGCAACTTGTAAGACTGGGGGAGGTAGCCTTTGAAGTCCCAGGCCCTGCCGAGGCCTCCCTTTTTGCTCATATCAAGGGTGAGGAGACGTAACAATTAAAATGGCGAGAGGCAGGCACCACGGCACGCATGCACAGCACACAGGCTCGTGCCCATGCAGGAGAGCTCGTGTGCCGTGAGCACGCCCGCTCGGGAGAAGGTGGGCCACAATGGAGGAGAGGCAAGCTAGGCGTTAGCATGGTGGCTAACGGGTTAGCACCGACAGAAACTGTGGTACAAGCGATGAAGGATCTTGACACATATTTCCTAGTAGCGTCTTTTCCATCCATCTCCATTTTCTCTCTGTTGCTTCTCTGTCATTACCTCCCTTTCATCAACACAATTGGAGTCATCCGTCTTAGTGGTAGTGACTAAAACCTAGATGGCCTGTAACGTATGTTGCATGAGACACAACTTTACTCCTCTCAGTGGCACACTTCTAGGTAATTACACAGCACTGACTACCAGCCCAGATAGAGAGTGCGCACACGCACGCACGCACGCACGCACGCACGCACACACACACACACACACACACACACTCCCCTACAAATGCAGAATCAGTTTGACACACACACACACACACCTCCCCTACAAATGCAGAATCAGTTTGACACACAGCCAGTCACAAACCCACATCATTTTAAGGAGGATGACAAAGACTTCAATCATACCCTGTTCCCCAATCCCCATATACTGCGATCCTCCCCTGTCAACTCCTTTGCCTTGAGTCTGCTGTGCTATAGCCTACAGTATACCAGGACTGACTTTGCTGTGCGGTGCAGGGTCATCTATAGTTTAAACAGGTGTGCTTACGCAGATGCAACAGAACATGTGGACTGTATTAGCTACAGCAGTGGTCACCAACCATTTCCAAATCAAGACCACTTTCGCAATCAAAAAGCAAGCAGAGATCTACCACTCAGATTTTCGTTTAAACATTACTTTTTTTTACATGAACCTAATAAAAACAGTTCTGTAAAAATTAGGTTTGTGCATTAGGCCTAATACATTATCACAGCATATTGGCTATATGTCTGGCCTGCCAATATTGTTCTTCTCAGACCATATTATATTTCAAAACTTGAGCTTTAGATCAGTTGGTGAGCGCACTTGCGAGGCATAGCTGAGCAGAAATTGAAAACATTTGCAAATCATTTTATTTTATATTTTACTGGACTGATGGTACCTGCATCTGATGATCATGATGCTTTCAAGACAACTGGGAACTCGGGGAAAAAACAAGGTCAAGTCATGACATCAGTCATTTTCAGGTTCGAAAGTTGGAGGTCTAGAAAGTTGCCAGAGTTTACGACTTGGAATTCCGAGTTGGATAACTGTTCAGAACTATTTTTCCCAGTCGGATCTTGAGTTCCCAACTGTCTTGAACCCCTCGGAAGTCAGATTTCCCGAGTTACCAGTCGTTTTGAACACGGCATGACCAGAGAAAGTGAAATATTCCTCGATATTAAAGTAGACACGATGTGCTGCTAATGCTAATAAAAAAGCAGGGCTATCGATACACTTGTCTTCTCATTCATTGCAGATGCAGCGCGAGCGGAAGAAGGGAAAAGCGTGTTTTAAAAGGTAGTAAATCTTACGTAGAATAGCATTAACGTTTTCTGTGGCCGGGGTCGTGGCATCTCTGTAGGTGATTTGAACTATCCGATTAGCCAGCGCAGCAGGCGCACTCTATTTAGCTACAGATCTCCCGGTCCGCCGGGTAGGCAGAGTTTCTCTTTTCATAAAAATTAAATAGTTCAAATGGAAACACTTTTCGTACCCGGTGCGCAGGGATTCTGAATCAAGCGCACCTACCACCAACAGCACAACACAAACATAAAAACAAAAATAAGGAAAGCAAGCCTTTCACAGCCTTTATAGTTGGCTTTTCTACAGAAATGTTTGGTGATTGATTAGAAATGCCTTAAAGAGCGACCAGTCGTGCGCGATCGATCATTTGGTGACCGCTAAGCCACGGCAAAGAGCAGCAGCCAAAAAGAGCTGAACCAGCGTTTTACTGTAGCACCCGTCAAGACAAGAGCTGAACCAGCGTTTTACTGTAGCACCCGTCAAGACAAGAGCTTAACCAGCATTTTAGCATCCGTCAAGACAAGAGCTGAACCAGCGTTTTACTGTAGCATCCGTCAAGACAAGAGCTGAACCAGCGTTTTACTGTAGCACCCGTCAAGACAAGAGCTGAACCAGCGTTTTACTGTAGCACCCGACAAGACAAGAGCTTAACCAGCGTTTTACTGTGGCACCCGTCAAGACAAGAGCTTAACCAGCATTTTAGCATCCGTCAAGACAAGAGCTTAACCAGCGTTTTACTGTAGCATCCCTCAAGACAAGAGCTTAACCAGCGTTTTACTGTAGCATCCCTCAAGACAAGAGCTTAACCAGCGTTTTACTGTAGCATCCGTCAAGACAAGAGCTTAACCAGCGTTTTAGCATCCGTCAAGACAAGAGCTTAGCCAGCGTTTTAGCATCCGTCAAGACTAACATGTCAAAAGGGTGCTCTTTTAGCAGCTTGTCAACAAACTGCATGATAGTGATAGAAACAAAAAATAGCTAATGCATAAGCTTGCATTTAATTGCAAACATAAATTGGACATCAGTTCTGAGTACATAGCCCTGCAAGTCATGCTTCATAAAACAAGAAAGCATTCTGTCTTTTGTCTGTTATTTTAGACTTCTCTAAAGGCAGAATCCCCTAAAAGAAAACACAACGGCTATGGTCTCAATGAATGCCAGTGAGAATCCACTGAGCCATTCAGGCTGCCAGTTGATTTATCCATGCCTCACTACACACCAATCAGCTTGCCCGACCGGCCACACCACCAGCCAGTCACTTGTCTGCCATTTCAACACAAGATGGAGACAGTGCCAAAAGTTCTAATTAAAATCTCCATTCACCAAGACGTGTGAGGGAAAGAGCCCAAATGCAGGGCTTTCCAACAAAGTCGAGGAAAACAACAAATTCTGCGACAAGCCGCATCTTCTCGGTTACTGCCGAGCACCAAATAAATAAGCATGAAGAGGAGGGGGAAGGGTGGCGACATCTTGTTACGGAGGAACAGAGCATGTAGCAGATAACAGAGCGACAGTGTTCAAAGAGACCGTGTTCAAAGAGGCAGGCCGGTAAAACTTGAGCAGATACGACATCATCGCCTCACTGTCCCTTAATCAGCATCTGAAGAGCAGCCTGTCGCGTGTCTGCAAAACCACGCCTGTCTCACTCCAATCACAATGCTTAACGTGCTTTTAATTTCAAATCTCACACACACACACACACAAACAACTGTCGCACAGCCACTCGGGCTGGGCTGCATCCATGCTATTTATTTTACTCAGAAAGGATGTTAACCAGACAAATGAATGAATATATACACAAATAATGCATTTAGATCATGTTAATAATGTATGAAAAGTAAGCTGCTGTTTTGCTTTTTGACACATCCCAATGCTGAGGACTTTGATGGTGGGTTCATTATGGTGGGTTCATTATGGTGGGTTAATTAACTCTTGTACGTGCTTTTGTTTACAGTCTGGTTAGTGTCTGTTGGACATGGCATTTCTACTTGCCCATCAGCAGTGTGAAATGTTGCCTGAAACAATATTGTATCCACTAGCTATATTCTATATTAAATATTATAAACTGGGTGGTTCGAGCCCTGAATGCTGATTGGCTGAAAGCCATGGTATAACAGACCGTATACCACAGGTATGACCCCAACAATATTTGTACGTTTCTAATTACACTGGTACCCAGTTTATAACAGCAGTAAGGCAACTTGGGGGTTTGTGGTATATGGCCAATATACCACGGCTAAAGTCTGTATCCAGGCACTCTGCATTGCGTTGTGAATAAATGTTTCAGCATGCTTCAGTTCTGCTAGCTTCGGCTCGTCAAAACAAGTGCGTGTGCTCGCATACTCCCTTTAAAAGACCTTTGCTTGAAAAAAAAAGTTCTGTCCATTTTGAAACGCCGTTGCCAGTATACACTTCCTCAAAATAATCAGAATGAATCTAAGATAATTCAATAAATCTGTCATGAATGTTGATGTTTTTTTGCAGAGGAGATCTGAGCCACACAAATGTACATCTAACTAAGATATTGCAGTATTTCTCAATGAAAATGTGCATGAAAACAAGTCGTCGCCCGTTGAATGACAACAAAGACTTTATTGAAGAATCCCTACAGTTGACCAATCACTGACGAAGGGGTGTAACATTTTGGCTACCGATGTAGGGCTTGCCTCCCCCAAACAAATTGTGTGCCCGAACAGCCGAAAAAACCCTTACCGAAGTCCAAAACAAACCAAAACGTTAAAAAAAAATATTGCTGTAATATATGCACAAACTCTTCCGAAATGTTTCGGCTCAGAACTGCCCTTAGCGGTGGTATATTGGCCATATACCAAACTCCCTCGTGCCTTACTGCTTAATTATAATACAGGCAGGCACCACATTACTACAAGACAAAATAGCTCGCTCAATCAAGCATGATGGTCTTGTAAGTATAAAAGCAAAGATGTTTTTTTTATTCCTCCATAATTAACAAACAGTGAAGCCTTTTTTCTTCTTTTGGCTCAAAACTCCTAACGTTTGAATTTGAACTCAAAACATAACTATGAGGTTAAAGATCTTAGAAGTAAACAGCAGCTTTGAGAATGCATACAATGATGACGCAAAAAATGGCTAGGTGTCCCCCCCTTACCCCCGTCACTGTCCATTTCTTGTTTTAAAAGGATGAGAGAAGTGCTACACCTGGTGGAGAGAGATTGTAAGACAGAAATAGTTGCTTTATGAGTGCTGTACGTTATGACATGACACGTCACGATGTAACGTAGGGTCCGTTTTTTTCAACTTTTCTCCAATACTATAGAGCCATTACCATGTCGATCAACGCTTGAATAGAAACCTAGTTCACACCCCCGATTTTGAAGTCAACACAGTCGCTACAACACAGTCGCCACTGGTTAGAGCATTGGACTAGTAACCGAAACGTTGCAAGTTCAAATCCCCGAGCTGACAAGGTACAAAATCTGTCGTTCTGCCCTTGAACAGGCAGTTAACCCACTGTTCCTAGGCCGTCATTGAAAATAAGAATTTGTTATTAACTGACTTGCCTAGTAAAATAAAGGTAAAATAAAAAAATTAAAAACAGTCCCATTAGTTTTCTTTGTAGCCTCGTTTGAATGTTGCAGTTGCGCACATTTGTACGGAATGGGGTGAGTTTACGTTAGCTATGTTTTGTGGGAAAATGTAGGACTCCCATTCGGATGTGAGCTAGCAAACGTTAGCTAGCTTCTGTGTCAAGGTCAGCTGTTTCTGTGTATAAATATTCCATAACCAAAAAATAGCTAGCTACCTTTCTTTGCTTGTTCATTAGCTAGCTAGCTTTCAGGTGACTGGTGTCAGCTAGTTACAGAGGCTAGCTGCTGGACTTTGGACAAGTAAGCTAATGTTAGCTAGCTAGCTACCTAGCTATTCAAAATATCTGTTTGTATTTGTTCATTGTGGAATTCAGCTTGAATACCACCATATCGCTCGCTATCTACTGTAGCCTTTGTTTGTTATTATACTTTTCTTATGACTGGTATCCTGGTGAAGCTGTGTTGTTGCCGAGCCACCGAATTTCTTGACCTGGTGTTAGAACTCTGAAAAATATATTAGCATTGTCAGAAATGCTACAAGAAAGGTAGCACGTCAATGGCATGTGAGAGTGATAAAGTATGCATTTAATCAAAACTGTTGCCCCTACAAACGTATTCAGTCCGAAAAGGTGGCAAGTCTAATGGTCATTTTATGGACACTTTAGTCTCGTTCTTATCCAACGCCTAGATATTGAGCTTGGCCGGGGCAAATTTGTTTTATTTTTTCCTAATGCTAACGACCCTGTTCAAAATCTGGTATATGGTTGCGGTGACGGCTAACCTCCAATCGAGGTGATATGATCATTTTCATCAACATTAGTGTCATATGTTAAAGGGCTGCAGAATGGTCTAAGGCACTGCATCTCAGTACTAGAGGCATCACTACTACTGTATCACAACCAGCCGTGATCGGGAGTCCCATAGGGCGGCGCACAATTGGCCCAGCGTCGTCAGCGTTAGGGGAGGGTTTGGCCGGGGTAGGCCATCATTGTAAAATAAGAATTTGTTCTTAACTGACTTGCCTAGTTAAATAAAAGTTTTTTAAATATATTTAAAAAATATGATATGATGGTAAGGAAATTTGAATTTAATATTGAGTTTCAACCAACGCCATACTATTGTAGCGCCGACCAGTGCAACAATAATAATGGATTTTCCTTAACAACATACCCATGTTTGAATGAAATTGGCCAATGTTTCCCTGACATGTATGGCAATTAAGATTTAAGGATGTTCCCTTACTTAGTGCACTTGTGGTATTCTCAGGTAGATTTAAGTGCCACGTTAATAAGCCCTTTAATCAGAGGTGATTCTTGGAGGGCTGGGGGAAGAAAATAATAATAATAAACATGCATACTTGCGGAGGTATGCAAGAGCATGCAAATACAATCACCTGCCTAGGTGTGAACTGTCACAAATATCCACAAAATATTCAAAAAAAATGGTCTGTCATTGCTTTTTTTGAGGATTCAGGAGGCTAAAGAAGAGCCTGGCACTCAGGGATCATTGACTACACTGACTGTGGAAAATAAAAACACAGCCAAACAAATAAAGAAAGTTCAGAGATGTCTTCACTGAAACTGCTGAGAAGAACAAAATAAAATAAATTGGAGGTTAGTCTCACTCAGGTTGAAAAACTCACTGAGGACAATACAAAACTATTCAGAAATCAGATACCGAGTGTTCTCAACTAATCCCCCTGACCCGCTCTCACGCCGTACGAGCAGGGAAACTAAACCTAATTCAGGGCGGCTTAAGTGCTCCCTGGAAACAGTCAGCATTCCACCGGCCAACACACACACACACAGACAGACACACTCAGAGAGAGAGAGAGAGAGAGAAGATTTTAAACTTTGACTGCCACAGTGCATTCAACCGTAGCAATAAATTGTTGTTTGGGGCTGTGGGGTTCATCGCCTCTCCGTAGACCCCCAGCCCACACTACCCCTCTCAAAACATCCCACCCAAAATCTCTCACCCCAATCAAAGTGCGGCCACTGCAATCAGGCAAAGAAGCAGGCAGGGGATGGGTGCCAGTCTAGCCAGTGAATGTGATTCAAGAGGACAGCAGACAGTAGCACTATATACTTTTGGAGTCGAATATTAGAGTTGTACATCCAGCTTCCTTTGGGTGCACTGCTATTTGACCCTGACCTTTCTGATCTTTCAGCCAGATACAGCAACACATAATCCTTAAAAGGAGAAGTTTACTTCTTTACAACCAAATCTCTATTGTTTATGTAAATGGCATGTTACAGCTAGAAGGGTCAAGACACTTATTTAGCGATTTCACGTGTTTTGGAGAAACTCATTCCTGTTCTGCAGTACGGGGGAGTCTGAAATAACATGAATAAATGCTCCTAAAACACCCAAATATGTCCTTTTAGAAACTCTCTCAGTATAGTGATTCAGGTCTTTAGATGTTGTACGCATGAAATTGGGTCATTACGAACTTTATCCGCAGCGTTATATTCCATTTTGTGCGACTCAAGACGTCTCCTCTAATCCAGCTGTTCCATTCTTGGTGTAGCCTGCTGCTAGAATGGTCACTCGAGTCGAAACAAAATGGAATATAACGTTGCGGATAAAGTTCAAAATGACACAATGTCATGCAAGTTTCTCAAAAACAAGTAAAATTGCAACAAGAAAAAAAAGTGTCTGGACCCTTCTATAACATGTCATTTACATCAAAAATAGAGATGTTGCAGTATTTAAAAAAACACACAATTCTCCTTTAATGAGAAATCTTTAAGACTTTAATTCTAGAGGGATCATCATTTAGGTTATTTACAGTTTTTTTTTCCTTTAACCTTCTGAACAAGTAGGCACTGGCTGTGATTTTATAGAGCACTAACACGAGTCATGACGCACACACAAACACATACTGTACTTTGGAGGCAAACACTGCTCCAAACTCTACAGGCGACCCGAGGGATATTCTCTATATTACTTAACCCGACTCTCTCGTGTCAAAACTTCCTGGAGTAGGCATTTCTAAAGGAAAATCAAAAGTAATAGCGCTGTAATTCAGTCTGGTAAGAAAGTGAGAAAAGAGGGAGGAAGGATTTCAACATAAAACAAATCATTGGTTTGCCGAACAAATGTGTTTTAAAAACACCCTCCAAAGATTGAGATTTTATCTCCTGAGTCAATCAATTTTGTGTGTTGATGCCGACTTGAGATAGGGTCAATTCAATTGTCTCAATTTTGCAGTAACATTGGCAATAACTGACAGAGCAAGGAAATAAAATGTTTCATGCTCTGTTGGCGGCATCAGGGCTTGACTATAGGCTACTTGTACAGTTATAGCCTAAATCCTCATGTTAACTCACTGTAATAGGTTTCCCTCCTTTGCTGCCTTCCCATCACCCCTCCTCCTATTTCTCCTCCTCCTTGGAACCAGCCATTCCATTCCTCAGCTGAGAAAAGGAGGTCACGTATCGACTTACCCAGCGTCCCTCTCCCTCTACAGCCACAAGACCCTTCAGAAGAACCCCCCCCCCATTTCATTCCATCACTCTACCCAACCCGGAACAACACCTCCCCATTTCAATTCTTCCACACTAACCCTTCCCTCTCATTTCAATTCTTCCATACCCTCCGTTTCCCCCTTCCCGCCCAACCATGCCCTCAGCCCAATACTAATTGGTAAATCTGTTGAACCATAGCAGTTCCAACAATGAGACACCTGGAGTTCTGTCAAAACGAGTTTCCCTGTGAAACGCCCTCAAGAACTAATACAGTACACGGCCCCCTCTCCATCGCTCACAGCAGCCCAGCCACAGAATCAGATGGGCAGAGGGAGGGAGGGAGGGAGGGAGGGAGGGAGGGAGGGAGGGAGGGAGGGAGGGAGGGAGGGAGGGAGGGAGGGAGGGAGGGTTGGACAAGCAGGGGATATAGAAAAAGTGCTTCATGTTAATGATCATTATTTGGATAATTCTCAGTGGGATGTTTCACCAGGTCCCTGAAGACCAATATGCCAAATTAACGAATCTGTTTGCACACTGCACCATTATTTAAGGTCAAATTTTGATGAGACATTTTTCTGTCTGACTGTAAAACTAAGCTACTATTTTAAAAAGATCAGTGCCATCACTTTCTCGTCACTTTTCTAGTTTGCTCTCAAGCACAGACACACACACACACACACACAGACACATGCCTGCAGTGTGTCACAAGGCGTGGTGTCTGTGATGTCATGTGCAACGGTGCTTGACAACCTTACTTGACCTGACGAAGACCACTAATGTAGCACACAAACAGACACACCTCAAATTGGATTGGGCAACCATACATCTACATCTTAGACAGAGAGACACAGACACCAACACATATGCAGACACACTGGTGCAGACAAACACATATTCAAGACTCACAAAGAAACACAGACATCGACACACCCAACAGAGCTCCTGCCTTGCCTAATCAAACAAGTTCTGGCAGACACTTTTTACTGAAGGGAGGGAGGGGGAATGAGGGATATCTCTCTCCACTTGTAAACAGTGTTTACATTACAGGTTGTTCCCGAAAGTGTTTTTTCCAAGTGAAACATTTTTATTACTGACACGGTCCCAATGGAGTGTGGAAAATCAGGCAATTGATCAGCCGGAGCAACTCAAGCAGGAATCTCAAAAGAATCCGGGATCCATACAAAGGAGACAACAATTAGTTTTCGACTTGGCTCCTCAATGACAACCCACGTCCCACAGTTTCTCTCAGTCCCGTCATCAGGCTAAACGTGCAACCATGAGCCACAATCTAGCCTAGCGCCCACTGATCTGGCAGCAGTCAACAGTCAGCTCTGCAGATGAAGGCTAGCCATTATGTCCTGTTCCATTCAAACGCTGGCCGTATGGGTACGTCAAGAAGGGAACCATAATTGAAAAGTAGTAATATAGAAATGAAACAGGCCCTGACTATTCATGGTCTGTTGATGGCTCCTGACGACAAGAGAACAATTCAGAAAAGGAAGAGAGAGAGAGAGAGAGAGAGAGAGAGAGAGAGAGAGAGAGAGAGAGAGAGAGAGAGAGAGATTCACACACTCCACTCCCTAGTTAACTTCTCGCTGGCTCTGCATTCAGATGCCGATAATAAAGAGAATCCTCTTCAAGACAGCTGCTAAGAGAAATAGATGAAAAGAGAACAGAAAGAGATTCTCTCTCCCGGATGGTAATTCAAACACGAACACAGAATACAGTCCTTCAGCAAAAGACTGGAAAACGATTGACATCTCATAATATGTGAAAAGAAGAATTACCAAAAACCTCAGAATAAATACACTATACTGTCTGACAGAAACCTTTGTGGCCCTGAAATCATCAACCTATACCATGTTCAAACAGTAGAGACTTAAAGTAAAATACCACCAAAAAATGACCTTTTTATATTTGTTTCATTAGTCTGTTGACAAAATACACAAATCCTCCCAGTATGATGCATGTTGCATCCGCAGATGATTTCGAGAGTTTGAAAGTTTTGGGACCTTGTCAACAGCGGACTAATGAAACAAATACCCACAAAATATTTTCTGGGTGGAGTAAAGCAAAGGATGCTACAATCCTCTATCGACAGAGAGCGTAATGCTACCTCGAGAGTAAACATTCCTAAACCATCGGATGTTAGCCACAAAGCCCCGTCAGCAAACGGAGCTGGGCTACACCAACTATCATAACGCTAGAGTGGGTTACAAGCCCATTACTCACAAAACACAGTTCACAGTTTTCTAAATCAGGCTTGCCAGAGAACTAGGAATGTATGTGTTGCACAAGACATCAGTACATATTTAGTGTGAGAACCAGGGTTAAAAGAAAAAAAAAGTCAATAGGGTACTTGAAACTTCAAAAGTATCCCCCAAAATATCTGCACCAGCCCCCATTACAGAGCAACAACAAAGCAAGTCAACAACAAAGCAGCAACAGCACTCAAATCAGCAGCAAACACAACAACATAGCATGATTAGGCTATCATTAGAATTATGACTATTATTATTCTTTTCTTTAAAAAAAAAAATCATCATCATTATCATTTGTCAGTTGTTATTTTGTCATCATCAACCAGCTAGCAAGATACTTGGAATTCAAAGTTCTCACCAACTGAAATTGGTGAAGGCTCAGATCTGACTGTCCGGGGAATTCCAAGCAGAAGGGCCCCTGAAAGGCAAAGACGGACGTTCCCGAGTCACACAATTATATCAGCTCACACACACACACACACACACACACACACACACACACACACACACACACACACACACACACACACACACACAC
This sequence comes from Oncorhynchus keta, assembly GCF_023373465.1. NCBI lineage: Eukaryota > Metazoa > Chordata > Actinopteri > Salmoniformes > Salmonidae > Oncorhynchus > Oncorhynchus keta. The sequence continues at coordinate 14,709,524 of NC_068423.1, forward strand.
ACACACACACACACACACACACACACACACACACACACACACACACACATCATCATCATCATCCTAGCCTACCAGGGACATGAATGCAAAGGAATGTGTTCTCACTTAAGCCTAATGCAGCCCCCCTTTTCACTAGCTAGGCTATTCATTTATTTAAAACTTCTATTTCCTTTCCTTTTCAGTGCCTCAGGTTTCTTTCTCTAGGGGTGCCTTAACTCTCCTTATACACACACACATTACACAGAGAGAATATGAGAACATGGGTTGGCTCTGGGTTGGCTACATGGCTGTTATACTGGCTGGCTAGTTGTTAACACTGGAGTAACTTGGCCGTTTCTTGCTGCTGGTTCAAAGACATTGACTTAGGAGACTGCAGCGTGCACTAGGGTGAACATGGGAAGATGTCTTCCTGTGCATGTCGGTAGGTGTGCAGCTAACAGCCAAATCACATTTTAAATCACTTTAAAAAATCAGGATATGACGGGCATGGAAAGAGGAAAGGGGGGAAAAAAGAGGGGAAAGGAAGAGAAACAGGGAAGAAGATAGAGTTCATGCATCAGTTTACAAAAGAAACGTGCACACTAATCACATTGTGCAAAGTCATTCAGACACACACAAAACAAAACCCTACTGGACCACCGAGGTTAGTGTGTTTCTCCATATACTGAAACCTTACTGTCGTGTACAGGTCACTCTGCACTAAGGTCCATGAGTCAATTCTCGGAACAGGCTTACAGTATTTTCAGTGCTTACACATACACGCACACACATTCTAGATCTCCGTCACACATTCCCCGGGGTGGCCTTAGTTCACAAGGGTTATAACCGCTAAAATACCACTCAGAGGTAAAGAGGACAATGACACTATTCGTGTGAGTTTCAAAGCCGCTATCCACATTTCTCTGTGCAAATCAGATGACAGCGAACGGTGGAGAAAATAGGCTTCCCACTATTACAGGATAGAATCTGGATGCTTCTTCTCTAGAGATTCCTCTGTCGTCTGCTTAGCAGCCTCTGACTGTCCTTTGGGGTGTTCGTAAACAACTGGACATTCGGTGTCGTAGAGAAACAATGACTTTGTATAGATTACGTTTCACTGAGTGAAACAGCAAACCCCTACTGCCCTCTAGTTAGAGTTCCCATGATTGACACACGTCTCGTCTCAGCTGGTCTCACATTTGGCACCTTAGTTGGTTGTGATGTCAGCCTGACAGTGCAATGTCTGGTCTGAGACAGTGGACAGTGCAAAGGCCTGGTTGGGTGCCCATAGGAGGCACAAAGCCCCCTGTCTCAGGGTGAGGCCATGTCTCCTACTAACAGCTCTGGTATAAAGCACTGCTGCCACAACAACAGACACCACTGAACACATCTGTGATAACGCTACCACTGACTTTGCTCAGACTAGCTAGCCAGAGATTACAGACTGTAGTAGAGGGGAGTTTCTGAGCAAGGAATAGAGAAGAGAGAGAGAAAGAGAGACAGAGACAGAGAGAGATAAAGATCAAGAAAGAGAGAGAGAAATATCGATAGAGAGAGAGAGAACGTGAAAGAGAGAGAGAGAGATCTCGTCTCGTAAACAGCGAGGGTACTGTCTCCAGACTGTGACCCTGGGGGCGCTCATTAACAGTGAAGGAGGCCAGGATTTCACACCAGGGCTTCCAACCCACAGGGCTATTGTCTGTACAACCCAGGTGCACCGCGATTCAGAGGGAGGAGGCATATCTTTATTTAACTTGTCACAACGTACATAAAGATGGACGCAGAGTGTGCAAGAGGCCACTTCTTTTCTAAGGATGACCGGCCAAGCTGTTCAGTCACAGTTGGGGACTGAGAAGTCATTGTGGGCATTTCCTGAACACATCTATTCTAGTTCAAAATGTAGGGATGGGCACTTCATTTCAAGCCAGCTCCCACTCGTTTCTGTAGGTCTTCTTACAGTGCACTTTATACGGAGAGACAAACGGGCCTGCAACGTGAAAGCCGAGTGTTCATTGGTTAGAAAGCTTCAGGTGGGAGGTCTTGCCATACATAGATGTAATGGTCAGGTTCCATCACTTCCTCAAAGCTAATTATCATACACTCGGAATAGGCACACAACAGGACACTACACCTTTCTCTTACTCCCTCAAGTTCCATGTTCCACACTGCTCCTGACACGCGTACGCGCACACACACACACACACACACACACACACACACACACACACACACACACACACACACACACACACACACACACACACACACACACACACACACACACACACACATACACACACACACACACACACACACACACACACGGAAGCCCAATTGGGAAATGGTTAACACTCCAGCCCATCCCCTGTTGCCAGTGAAAGCCCAGAAAACAATGTAGACATTGTCTGGCCTAAACAAGACTCTAACAAAAGGACTGTGTGTGTGTGTGTGTGTGTGTGTGTGTGTGTGTGTGTGTGTGTGTGTGTGTGTGTGTGTGTGTGTGTGTGTGTGTGTGTGTGTGTGTGTGTGTGTGTGTGTGTGTGTGTGTGTGTGCACGTGCACTCTCTCGCTCTCAAACATATGCGTATTTCTGCCCCAGTTCCCAGCATGTCAATTTAAGAAACATTGTTAAGAATGTTTGACTTGCACCATAATAGTAAGTCTAAAGTGGTTGTGAAATGAAGGCTATTCATCACATAGCCTATAATTTACTTTGTCAGATGACTGAGTAAGAAGATGACTCAATGTTTTAAAGCCAACAACAAGTCACCTTTCTTACATTCCCTTACCCTTTTCTAGTCTTTATACAGAGTAGAAATGTAAATTACTTTTCTTAACTTGAACACACAACAAATCCCGTAATAAATCATAAATCTGTCTAAAAACAAACCCCGCCTCTAAGCTACCAGAACAAGTAGCATAAAACATCAGCCAATGGGTTATCTGTGGTGCACCAATAATTAAGGTGACTGTCAACTCATTGAGTTTTGAGACTGTGTGTACACGATGTGTCACATGAAGATAACATTAGGAACTTAAACTGTGTGACTATGGACAGAGGGTCTATTTTCCACAATATTATCTCGGACTGTTGACTGTGTGAGGCAGATGCACAATACAAAAATGTCTCTCCCTGGGTTCCTTTCTGTAAAAAAAAAAAATGACATCAATAGACTTATCAATAAATAATAACATTCACCGGTGGTCTATAAGTTCAGCGGCAGCGGTTTGGAGGCTGCCCCGCAGGGCGGTCAGACACTTCAAAGGCCCTGGCATGCCCCCTTTGCGAGCGTGGCGGTGAGTTGCAAAACCACGCAGCCTCGTAGCAACAAGCCCTTGCGAGGTCACTTCCTCCATTCCCTTCATGGCTGACCCTCAAGAGCTCCACCCACTTCTCCCCCAGAAACTGACCTACCCAGAGACTCTTCACAAGATCCATTTTTATTTCATTCTGTGTATCTGTCTATGGTTCCGACCTTGAATATGTGGACATCTATAAGTACTTAGGTGTCTGGCTAGACTGTAAACTCTCCTTCCAGACTCATATCAAAGATCACCAATCGGAAATCAAATCTAGAGTCGGCTTTCTATTCCGCAACAAAGCCTCCTTCACTCACGCCGCCAAACTTACCCTAGTAAAAATCCTACCGATCCTCGACTTCGGCGATGTCATCTACAAAATTGCTTCCAACACTCTACTCAGCAAACTGGATGCAGTTTATCACAGTGCCATCCGTTTTGTCACTAAAGCACCTTATATACCACCCACCACTGCGACCTGTATGCTCTAGTCGGCTGGCCCTCGCTACATATTCGTCGCCAGACCCACTGGCTCCAGGTCATCTACAAGTCCATGCTAGGTAAAGCTCCGCCTTATCTCAGTTCACTGGCCACGATGGCAACACCCACCCGTAGCACGCGCTCCAGCAGGTGTATCTCACTGATCATCCCTAAAGCCAACACCTCATTTGGCCGCCTTTCGTTCCAGTTCTCTGCTGCCTGTGACTGGAACGAATTGCAAAAATCGCTGAAGTTGGAGACTTATCTCCCTCACCAACTTCAAACATCTGCAATCTGAGCAGCTAACCGATCGCTGCAGCTGTACATAGTCTATCGGTAAATAGCCCACTCATTTTTACCTACCTCATCCCCATACTGTTTTTATTTATTTACTTTTCTGCTCTTTTGCACACCAATATCTTTACCTGTACATGCCCATCTGATCATTTATCAATCTGCAAAATTGTAATTATTCGCCTACCTCCTCATGCCTTTTGCACACAATGTATATAGACTCCCCTTTTTTTCTACTGTGTTATTGACTTGTTAATTGTTTACTCCATGTGTAACTCTGTGTTGTCTGTTCACACTGCTATGCTTTATCTTGGCCAGGTCGCAGTTGCAAATGAGAACTTGTTCTCAACTAGCCTACATGGTTAAATAAAGGTGAAATAAAAAAATAAATAATCTGTCTTTGTCCTTCTCCATCTCTCTCTGCTCAATTTAGCATTTGTATGTCTCAAACTTGATCTTTTTTGTTTAATTTACTGTTTCACAGTCTCTCTCTGACTTTTTCTGAGATTGGGTCACTTGAACTTCTCCTTATCTTCGGTGCCTACCGCCAGGCTCTTATCGCTGCAGTGCAGACAGCATATACCTCAAGGTGCCCAGGTGTTCTTCCCATTTAGAAGCAAAAAGAAACCACTGTTTACCGCCCAATGGATTGATAAGGGGATCCCATGAAGTAACATATAGGCCATGTTGGTTAGGGGGTTGCGATATATACATTTACACGCTGACTGAGATACGAAGGCACATGGTGCTGTTATCTCTGACCATGCCCATCTGTCTATACGTTGTTAACACTGCTATGATGCAAACCAGGGAAACATTGAATCCAACTCCCCTCAGTCAGAGATAGATGGAGAGGAAGGGCGGGATGGGAAATAGCGACACAAGCCTCATCTCACATTCAATTGAATCACTTACTCTAACAGCGAGTGTGTGCCGGTGCAGCAACACCTCTGATCCCCGGTTCTTGATCAAACAAATCACAGATGGTACCGATCAATCAAAAATAAATAATATAATAAACAATGAGATAAACACGTTTGCTGGCGCAACGAGACGCTAATGTATTCTGAGCACGAGGCATTTGAACCGGAAGCGTGGGTTGGATGTCATCTTAGGCAAGTCCTCTTCAAGCCCCCGGTACTAAGGAGCAACGGAAGACGTGAGGTGATAAGTATTTACAGCCGTATGACTCACGGAGGAATAAAAACAGACGTTTTTACCTGCAACTTAACTGCCTCCCACCAGCTTAATGATTTCAGAGGAGACGTAATGTCTCTTAAAATAACCGTCCGAGTAGGGCCCCCTGAACTTTACGGTATAAAAATAACACCGGCGTCTCTCGGAGGATAAGGGGGGGGCCTGTCCTACTGAGTTTGGTTGTTGTGTTTGTTAGAGTACTGTCATCGCCATCTCTTTGTCTTAGCATAACTTTTGACAGGGTTTATGTTTCAAATAAACAGCCTATTTTAAGCTGTATGTACTTAACGAAACTGGGCAAAAGGCCAAGAGGGCTGGCGTGCCAACTTTCTATTCCCGTTGAACTGGAAACCATTTCTGATAGTATTTTTATTGTGGCTCATAAAAAAACGGTCTATACTTATCAAATACCAACAGTGACGTATGTGAAGCCTTGACATCATTTATGCCACTAAACCTTCAAGTCTTTGCGTAAAAACTCAGGCGCTAAACAAATGTCGACTGCGTGTTCGCTCCATGGGTCAACGCAGGGTCAAGCTATGTGGCGAACTCGAAATCAATCAGGTCAGAGTAGGACTACTGATCTCGAATCAGTTCCCCCGTGTCCATGTAATCTTCTTTGTTATGATCCAAAAGTTCAAACTGATCCTAGATCAGAACGAACTCATACTCTGGAAAAGCTTTATGAATACGGGCCAATGGGTCTATAGCGTAGCCTAAACCAAGTATATGTCCGATAATATTGCATATACACCATGTATAAACATTAACGTTGGTGATGGAACTCCAGAAACAATGCTACCCACTCAGCCAATTCTGGCCTAAGGCACTTCTTAGTCACCTTGTTAACACCTTTAACATTCGTGCCACACATTTGATTGATATTCCTCACCATGTAACCTTCACATTGACCTGACCTAATAGCCAGGAAAGTGAGAAACAAAACAGTGTAACAGAGAACTGGCTTTTTACATTTCAATATGGTCTATTAGACTACAAAGATTCAGTTTTCATGCCCCTATCACGGTCCAATAGTCACGTAGCCAGCCTGGGTGCCCGGCGGTCATGCTCTTTGGAATGTGAGCAGCGTGGGTTCTTTAACCACGTGGCTATAACTCCGCCTACACCTCATGAAGGTGCTCATGAAGTCAGCAGAGTAAACCTTCCTTCTCTGAGGTTACGGGTCGTCGCCATAGGTTTCCTATAAGGGTCATGTCCCTATCCGGCTCCAAACTCTACTGTACAGTAAGGGCCGGGCGGGGCCTTGTGTCGACACACTGGGTCCGAAGCAGCGTGGACGTCCAAAGAGCAAAGGTCACCTGCCACTTTGCCAACTCCACTACAGCCAACAGCTTATCCCAAGTGAGCTTTGCCTTTCCCATGATCTTACCACTAGCTTTACGCAATCAGTACGATCAATATAATTATTATAGCCTCCAAAATGCTTTATATAAGCAAGACACCCCTCTAAAAAATATGCTGAGTAGCTACCTCGGTTTAAAATATCTTGGCTGGTTAGTGAGTGACTGTCATTTCCTGGAAGACAGCCATCTCTCTAGGTATTTCAGTTAGTCACTGACATCCATTCAGCAGGTTTTGTGTTGGGAAAAAGAGGGTATACAGAGGTGTACAACAGGACACAGTAGAAGGGTTGTCATTCCGTCGGAGAGGGGAAAAGAGGTAGAGAAGTGTAAAGGACTAAAGCAGGGTGCTACTTACAACGATGTGTGCCGGTGACGGGGACCGGGCATCTTTAAGTGCTTGTCTACTTTGAAGACTTCCGTGGTTAACATCGAGCAGGGGCCATTTCATCTGTAGGTACTAGATGGTGAGAAAGAAACAAAGTGGGGAAAGGAAAAAGAAGAGCACATTAACGATGCAGAAAGTTGTCCTTTATTTTACAGTTAACAAAAAGGAATCAACATTTTAAAAGAGATTACATGAAAGAAAGTTCAAAAAACAACTTCAATTCTAAATGGTAACCCCAAGGCATGTGGTGGGTTTTGCCTCAGGAACAAGTACACGTTCTTCATATGGATTGAGAGGAATCCTAACATTGCGTTTTCAGTGTCGTATTAGTGCCCCCCCAACAAAAAATGACATTCGATTGAAACCACTGTTCTAGCAGTTTGAAGGGGGTACAGTTGTGTTATATGGCATCCGTTCAAGAATTATAACCGTTCCAAATCTGAGGTAGGCTAAATCACTGCTTCTGTGAAGGCTACTGTAAGTGGATTATGGGTTTAGAATGACTTAATGCCATAAATGTGACCACTCTGGGATTCCAGGTGACTTGACTTTTATTGGCCAACCTCATAAAACGGTGCACTGTGGAGCCACGGCACGCTGTTATGGGTCTGACTCAACCTAGTGACTGTCCCAGTGAATAATTGACCTGGCCTTTATCAGGACTGAATGACACACACACACACACACACACACACACACACACACACACACACACACACACACACACACACACACACACACACACACACACACACACACACACACACACACACACACACACACACACACACACACACACACACGAGAGAGTGAGAGTGAGCAAGAGTGAGAGAGACACACACACGATGTAGATAGATACATGGATCGATTGTCTCATAAAGTGGGTGGAGCCCTTTCAATCAGATGATATGCCAATCGTTTTGGTGACACAGTCAACCACACTTAGTTTCCTGGACTGTAACGCGGAAGGAAGGAGGAAGAGCAGCTGCTCTGGATTATGAGCTAAGGAATCAGGGAGAGCAAAGTCTGATCCATTGCGGGACAAACTTTACAGGGGCCAGAACTTCATAAAGGAGAAGCATAGCATCTTAAGTATTGTGACCAATGTCTTCTTTGTCAACAGGTCATACAGAGGTCTTACCTTCAAAGGATTCAAGGATACTCTCAAAAGGGTACTCATATAATGCAATAGTGGAAATATAATCACCCTCCCCGCTCATTCCACTACCCACAGCCGAATGCTTTCCCTTCTAAAACTCTATTTGCTGTGCCTGCTCTTTGACTATAACTAATGCTCCCACTACATTTTGAAGGGGTGTTCCTTCCGGGGGTGACCCTACTCTTGCCTTACAAATGTCAGGTCTACCAAGTCGGAGTGGGACACAGACTGAGGTCACCTCAGCTGCCTGCCTGCGCTAAGAGAGGGCCCCCAACATAAGTTACGTTACAGGGGGTCAACAGGGTGAAACAGGCACTTATTGTACGGTGTGAAAAATAGAACTACTAAATATCATGGTAGGGTGGGTAAGAACCATTGACCTTTCCATACTGCTCACTGACGGAGAGTACATTCAAATAGGTATTCAAACCAATACGTCAAACGGTGACAGGAGTTCCCTGAATTTGCATGCGGGGCTGTGGACACACTCCTAATGGGAATGAGGGCAGTCAAAATATGAAGGGAAATATATGCCATAAAAAAAGAACTATAAAACCCTGTACAGTTTATATAACATGATCAACAACTAAATATGTACAGGGAGAACAACACAACCAGATAGGAAAACTGACACCAAGAGAATAAGGCAAAAGGAATAGAGAGAGAGAGAGAGAGAGGGAGAGAGAAAGAGAGAGAGAAGGAGAGAGAGAGAGAGAGAGAGAGAAAGAGAGAGGGAGTGAGAGAGACAGAGAGAGAGGGAGAGGGAGTTAGAGAGAAAGAGAGAGAGAGAGAGAGAGAGAGAGAGAGAGAGAGAGAGAGAGAGAGAGAGAGAGAGAGAGAGAGAGAGAGAGAGGGAGAGAGAGAGAGGGAAAGGAGAGGGAAAGGGAGAGAGAGGGAGTGAGAGAGAGAGAGAGAGAGAGAGAGAGAGAGAGAGAGAGAGAGAGAGAGGGAGAGAGAGAGACAGAGAGAGAGAGAGAGAGAGAGAGAGAGAGAGAGAGAGAGAGAGAGAGAGAGAGAGAGAGAGAGAGAGAGAGAGAGGGAGAGAGAGAGTGAGAGAGACAGACAGACAGACAGACAGACAGACAGACAGACAGACAGACAGACAGACAGAAAAAGAAAGGGAGTCATTAGAGTTGGCTAGTAGAAACACTGGAGGGTTCCGGACTCATTTCTTAACCTTGGGACCACAGGCCGGCACATGAAAAATGGATTGGAAGTAAACTCGATATAAAAATAATATATATAGTAATATATGCCGCCTTATACCACACCAGGTCCCCCCAAAGGAAACTTCTGACAAGTCGAGTTGGCCTTGTATCTTGGCCTCTGATGCAATGGGAACATCAACTGCTGTGCTAGGATTCCGTCCAAAAAACTTGGCCGGAGCTAGAATTGGAATGTTGTCATTCCATATACGTCTGTGTCCCTATCCTTAGCCTCTAAATAAAATAATCACTCTGGCCCTTCTGCTGCCCGCTATCCATCAGCTCCTTTCCTGTAGCCTATTCAACTACCTAATCAGAGCTACTCTCTGTCCTCTACGTAAGGGCCTGTGCTAGAAGAAATCTGTACACTTGTGTGTTGCTGTGTTTGTTACTACGTCAGAAAGTGTGTGTGTGTGTGTGTGTGTGTGTGTGTGTGTGTGTGTGTGTGTGTGTGTGTGTGTGTGTGTGTGTGTGTGTGTGTGTGTGTGTGTGTGTGTGTGTGTGTGTGTGTGTGTGTGTGTGTGTGTGTGTGTGTGACGTCTGTATTTGTGTGTCCTGAGACCGTGGATAAATCAGTGGTAATTAGCAGAGGGTTCACTGCAGGGTGCTTTGCTGTGGTTTGCAAGGCTTTTACTGCAACGGTATGTCTGTGCGTCAAGGGGTGGAAAGTAGTAAATGGGCGGAAAAAATCCATTGTTACATATTGTGATATTAATTTTTTACGATATAATGTATCGTTTTGACAATATCACAATATTACTTTGCGCTAATTGACTGTACCTGCACCGAAACTATTTTTCCTTCAAAGGTTGTTCATCATCTTCTTTGTTAAATAGGAAGCCAATTTGTTTTCAGCACTATTATTTCTATGATTGATCAAAACTCGTTTTTATCATGGCTCTCTCCTGTTCTTCTGCAGCAGAGAGATATGTTTTGGAACATCGAATCACAGTAAAATCTCAGTATAAAAATCGCAATACATATAGAATCATGAGAATCGTGGTAATATCATATTGTGAGGTCCCTGGCAATTCCCCGCCCTAGTGGAAAAGACGACTTGTACAGCTCCAGTGATTGTGGTCTTGTGGTTTTTACAGACCACCCCCCACATTGGGTATTAATTGCCATGAAGGGACGGGGAGACGGGGGCCCTTGAGAGTGATGGCACCACTGTGAGGTAACTCAGGACAGCATATACAGTGCCTTCATCGAGTATTCATACCATTCTACGTTATGTTACAGTCTGAATTCAAAACAGATGAAATATATCTATATCTATACCCATCTACACACAACACCCCATAATGAAACATGTTTCTAAGAATTTTTGCTAATTTATTGAAGATGAAATGCAGAAACATCTCATTTATATAAGTATTCACACCACTAAGTCAGTACTTTGTAGAAAAGCACCTTTGGCAGCTTTGAGTCTTTCTGGGTAAGACTCTTAAGAGCGTTGCACGCCTGGATTGCGCAACATCTGCCCATTATTCTACTCAAAATTCTGCGTTTGAAATTCACTGTTTGACTGAGGTACCTCACAGACAATTGCATGTGTGGGATACAGACATGAGGTAGTCATTCAAAAATCACAGTAAACATTATTATTGCACACAGAGTGAGCCCATGCAACTTCTTATGTGACTCCTGAACTTATTTACGTTTTTGCCATAACAAAGGGATTGAATAGTTATTGACTCAAGACATTTCAGCTTTTAATTATTAATTCAATCCAATTTTACATTCTGGGGTATTGTGTGTAGGCCAGTAACAAACAAAAACAAAAATCACAAATGAATCCATTCCAAAATCAGGCTGTAACACAACATTTGAAAAAGTCAAGGGGTGTGAATCCTTTCTGAAGGCACCGTACACACATAGGGTTCCAAAAGGGTTATTCGGATATCCCATAGAAGAACTCTTTTGGGTTCCATGTAGAACCCCAGGGACTTTTCTGCCATTGAAATCCTGGACGCTTAAAAAATGTGCATTTAGAAAGTATTCAGACATATTCCCCTTTTCCACATTTTGTTACGTTACGGCCTTATTCTAAAATGGATTAACTTTAAAAAATGTCTCATCATCCTACACACAATACCCCATAATGACAAACAGGTTTTTCTAAATGTTTGCTAATTTATTATAAATAAAAAACAGAAACACCTTATTTATAGAAGTATTCAACCCCTTTGCTATGAGACTCGAAATTGAGCTCAGGTGCATCCTGTTCCCATTGATCATCCTTAAGATGTTTCTACAACTTGATTGGAGTCCACCTGTGGTAAATTCAATTGACTGATCTGGAAAGGCACACACCTGTCTATATAAGGTCCCACAGTTGACAGTGCATGTCAGAGCAAAAACCAACCCCCCACCCCCCACGCCTCGGGCCAAACTGAGCAATCGGGGGAGAAGGGCCTTGGTCAGGGAGGTGACCAAGAACACGATGGTCACCCTAACAGAGCTCAGCTGCAGGGACTAGGAGACTAGTCAGGATCGAGGGAAAGATGAACGGAGAAAAGTACAGAGAAATACTTGATGAAAACATGCTCCAGAGCACTGAGGACCTCAGACTGGCGCGAAGATTCACCTTCCAACAGAACAACAACCCTAAGCAAACAGCCAAGACAATGCAGGAGCGGCTTCTGAAGTCTCTGAATGTCCTTGAATGGCCCAGCCAGAGCTCGGACTTGCACCTGATCGAACATCTCCGGAGAAACCCTGAACATTGTATTTTATTTATTTAACCTTTATTTTCAAATTAAATAGCTGTGCAGCGACGCTCCCCATCCAACCTGACAGAGCTTGAGAGGATCTGCAGAGAAGAATGGGAGAAACTCCCCAAATACAGGTGTGCCAAGCTTGTAGCGTCATACCCAAGAAGACTCAAGGCTGTAATCGCTGCCAAAGGTGCTTCAACAAAGTACTGAGTAAAGGGTCTGAATACTAATGTAAATGTGATATTTCATTTTTATTATTATTTTTTACATTTGCTCAAATGTATAAAAACATGTTTTTGCTTTGTCATTATATGGTATTGTGGGTAGATTGATGAGGAAAAAATATATTTAATCCATTTTAGAATGGCGTGGTTACACGTGGTCTGTGGTTGTGAGGCTGGGTGGACCTAGAGAAATTAACATTCCTTTCTCTGGCAACAGACATTCCTGCAGTCAGCACTCAAATTGAACACTCACTCAAAACTTGAAACATCTGTGGCATTGCGTTGTGCAACAAAAACTTCCCATTTTAAAGTGGCCTTTTATTGTCCCCAGCACAAGGTGAACCTGTGTAATGGTCATGCTGTTTAATCAGATTCTTGATATGACACACCTGTTAGATGGATGGATTTTCTTGGCAAAGGAGAAATGCTCACTAACAGGGATATAAACAAATTTGTGCAACACATTTTAGAGAAATACATTTTGTGTGTATAGAAAATGTCAGGGATTATTATTTTATTTCAGCTCATGAAACATGGGGCCAACACTACATGTTGCATTTATATTTTTGTTCAGTGTATATACAGTTAAAGAAAGAAGTTTACATACACCATAGCCAACTACATTTAAACTCAGTTTTTCACCATTCCTGACATTTAATCCTAGTAAAAGTTCCCTGTCTTAGATCAGTTAGGATCACCACTTTATTTTAAGAATGTGAAATGTCACAATAATTGTAGAGAGAATGATTTATTTCAGCTTTTATTTCTTTCATCACATTCCCAGTGGGTCAGAAGTTCACATACACACAATTAGTATTTGTTAGCATTGCCTTTAAATTGTTTAACTTGGGTCAAACATTTCGGGTGGCCTTTCACAAGCTTCCCACAATAAGTTGGGTGAATTTTGGCCCATCCCTCCTGACAGAGCTGGTGTAACTGAGTCAGGATTGTAGGCCTCCTAACTTCTTGGATATAGGGGGCGCTCTTTTAATTTATGGATAAAAAAAGTTCCTATTTTAAACAAGATATTTTGTCACGAAAAGATGCTCGACTATGCATATAATTGACAGCTTTTGAAAGAAAACACTCTGACGTTTCCAAAACTGCAAAGATATTGTCTGTGAGTGCCACAGAACTAATGCTACAGGCGAAACCAAGATGAAACTTCAAACAGGAAGTGAGCCAGATTTTTGAGGCGCTGTGTTCCAATGTCTCCTTATATGGCTGTGAATGAGCCAGGAATGAGCCTACACTTTCTGTCATTTCCCCAAGGTGTATGCCGCATTGTGACGTATTTGTAGGCATATCATTGGAAGATTGACCATAAGAGACTACATTTACCACGTGTCCGCCTGGTGTCCTCCGTCGAAATTGGTGCGTAATCTCCAGCTGCATGTATTTTCCCATGTGATTCAGAGGAGTAACAAAACTGCCATGAATGACTTATCATCGAATAGATATGTGAAAAACACCTTGAGGATTGATTCTAAACAAAGTTTGCCATGTTTCTGTCGATATTATGGAGTTAATTTGGAAAAAAGTTTGGCATTTTGATGACTGAATTTTCGGGCGGTTTTCTCAGCCAAACGTGATGAACAGAACGGAGCGATTTGTCCTACACAAATAATATTTTTGAAAAAACTGAACATTTGCTATCTAACTGAGAGTCTCCTCATTGAAAACATCTGAAGTTCTTCAAAGGTAAATTATTTTATTTGAATGCTTTTCTTGTTTTTGTGAAAATGTTGCCTGCTGAATGCTAGGCTTAATGCTATGCTAGCTATCAATACTCTTACACAAATGCTTGTTTTGCTATGGTTGAAAAGCATATTTTGAAAATCTGAGATGACAGTGTTGTTAACAAAAGGCTAAGCTTGAGAGCCAATATATTTATTTCATTTCATTTGCGATTTTCATGGATAGTTAACGTTGCGTTATGGTAATGAGCTTGAGGCTATAATTACGATCCCGGATACGGGATTGCTCGTCCCAACAGGTTAACTTCCTGACTGAAGTCTTGAGATGTTGCTTCAATATATCCACATACTTTTCCTCCCACATGATGCCATCTATTTTGTGAAGTGCACCAGTCCCTCCTGCAGCAAAGCACCCCCACAACATGATGCTGCCACCCCCAAGCTTCACGGTTGGATGGTGTTCTTCGGCTTGCAAGCCTCCCCCTTTTTCCTCCAAACATAATGATGGTCATTATGGCCAAACAGTTCTATTTTTGTTTCATCAGACCAGAGGACATTTCTCCAAAAAGTACGATCTTTGTCCCGATGTACAGTTGCAAACCGTAGTCTGGCTTTTTTATGTCGGTTTTGGAGCAGTGGCTTCTTCTTTGCTGAGCAGCCTTTCAGGTTATGGTGATACAGGACTCGTTTTACTGTGGATATAGATACTTGTGTACCTGTTTCCTCCAGCATCTTCACAAGGTCTGATGCTGTAGTTCTGGGATTGATTTGTACTTTTCGCACCAAAGTACGTTCATCTCTAGGAGACAGAATGTGTCTCCTTCCTGAGCGGTCTGATGGCTGTGTGGTCCCATGTTGTTTATATTTGCATGCTATTGTTTGTACAGATGAACGTGGTACCTTCAGGCATTTGGAAATTGCTCCCAAGGATGAACCAGATGTGTAGAGGTTTACAATGATTATTATTTTTTTTAGGTCTTGGACCCCTCTGTGGAAAGTGTTCTACATTTCGGGGACAGCCGAATAACCTTTTTTTTGGTTCTAGAGAACATCTTTTTTCTATTAGTGTACTGGTGCCAGAGAACCTGGTGGATGTCACGTTCCTAATTCTGATTCCAGTTATTGGAAAGTCTTCTCATAGACTAGACTGACCAAATGATTGTCCAATTTGAGTATTATTGTCCAGATGTACATAAATATCCACACAACCGCAGGGAGGCCTTGAGTGAGGGGCCGTCCGTTAAGGTGGTATGTGTTTGGGGGGAGGGGTGAAAGGTGACACCCCAGAGTGTGGCGCTGGAGCGGTGAGAGGCGGAGAAACAGGGGGCACATGCCCTGACAGGCAGCTCCACTTCAGGCTGCTATTGCAAATGTTCTCACATGCTAATCCCTCCTGCAGGTTTTACAAGCATGCCAAGGAAAACAGAGCCCCGGCAAGTGGCAAGCTTTCTGACCCCACCTCCTCCCCCTTTCCCCTTCTCCCTCCGTTCCTCCCTCCTCCCAGCGCCTGCTGACGGACGCGCCGCCGGGGCTTGAGTAGGCAGTGACCCCTGACCCCTCTCTGACGCCCTGCCCCCCCCCTGCTAGGAGGGCCTCCCTGGTAACTCGAGAGCCATTCCAATGTGACAAATTGCTCCGGAGGATAACTCGCCCCCTACCTCTTCTCCCTCCCCTTACCCCCAGCATCTCCCGCCCCTAAGAGCCACCCAGAGCACACGCTGTGCATGGGAGGGGGCGTCCCCCTCCCCTTCCTACCCCCCCCCCTAACCCTTTGCCCCTCCTCGGCTCACCGGACCAACAATGGGAGCTGAAGAACTCAATTGTCTCTGATGAAGTGAAAGACAAGGGAGTCCTCTAAATCCTTACAGAGGGATGAACTCTCTCTCTTCCGCCAGGAGATTTCCCATAGCGACAAGCACACTGGTTAGAAAGTGGGTGAGAGTTAGTGATAGAGAAGTGGTCTTAAAAAATAGCCCCAAGCCCCCACATTTCACTACCACGGTCAAACTGCTGGACTGTCTGCTTGTCATATTTGAGCGACTGATGCAGAAGTTCAGCTTGGTATGGCTTGAGCTGCTGAATGTGACCCAGACATCACAATGCAAACAAGCTGAGGCTAATCCAGTGCCATCCATTATACAGGAGGAGGCCACAGTGGGAGACAACAGAGTGCTCACACATCCTTCCAGGTCCACACCACCAGTTGGGTGATATTACTGAATATTTGACTTACGAGAGGACAACTAGAACATTTTAACCTGAAATACTTTGACACATACTGTACGTGATTAACACTAGTCTAACGCATAATGTTACTACCATTGTTGCTCTCCCAAAATGTATGAATTTCGTGAATAAGCTAAGCGTCAAACCACTGACCAAATAAAATATTCTTATGCAATTTTACTAGCGATAAACTGAGTCAGCTGCCCTGAATTGTTGAGATGGTCGATGGTGTAAAACGTGTTGTTAAAACCCCATCTAACGTGTTTATCACATCCAATCCAAACCTCGGAGCAGACCGGCTTGTTCATTTACTTTTGGATTAAGAGCAGAGGCTTTCCCCCAATCAGACAAACAGGCTTCCTAATGTGCCAAAGTGGCTTGGAACACTGTACATATTCCCCACAGACCAGCGAGAGAGGATGAGGTGAATCCCGGTCGCAGGCCAAACGAGGTCGAGAGGCATTCCAGCCCTGTAAACAACGTGAGAGGGAGATCGGCGGGAGAGAGAAAGAGCGGGAGAGAGAGGCGAGCAGCTCCGGTCCACTTGCTCTGGAGACCCCAGGCAGATCTCCAGCCCATCTGTGGCCATGGGCTCTGCTGCCTCATAGTACAGCCATGACACAGCCACCGCCAGCCAGACACAAGAGCAGCACAGACACACACACACATTTTGACATGTAGGCTACAAGGAGCAACATACGCATACACTCAACACAAAGTGACAGGCGTGTTCACCGCACACGAACACACACACGCACACGCACACGCACACACACACACACACACACACACACACACACACACACACACACACACACACACACACACACACACACACACACACACATATTACTGAACACATGCTCACACACTGTGGCTAACCGTTCATCATGTCCAATAACAGGGGCCTGGGATCAGAATGATAGCTCGCAGATAACACCAAACCAAACAACAAATATAAAAGAGGTTTATTTGTGTTCACTGAGACCCATTCCAAAGAGTCAATCCCACTATCCCAGCGGCAAGTCTTATTGGCGTTGACTAAGACTAGAAGGTCTAAGAAGGTGTATTGTTTAACTTCACACTCTCCTAAGGACAGCTGCTCGATTCAAATTATACTGCAAAACGATGGGAGAATATGTTTCCTTGTTGATATGTGTGGGTTCCTTTGTCTAGGCCACAGGTGCAGGGCTAAAATATGCACCCACTTGTTGGGGCGGGAACAGTCATTTTCTGTAATTGAGGGGGGGGAATTATGCAATCCAGACTCTTTGAAATCTCCCAGGTCAAAACAGAGACCCTTTCTCAATCTCTAGGGTGTGTGTGTGTGTGTGTGTGTGTGTGTGTGTGTGTGTGTGTGTGTGTGTGTGTGCGTGTGTGTGTGTGTGTGTGTGCGTGGATGCGTATGTAGGCTTTGTCTCCAGAAAACTGCGGATGGGGAGGAAGAAGAGTGCAATAAGCAGGCAAACAGCGAAGGGCAGTAAGAGGGAAGAAAGTCCAGCCAAAGAGAGAAAGTTAGTCGACGCGAGAGAGAGAGAGAGAGAGAGAAGAGAGAGAGAGAAGAGAGAGAGAGAGAAGAGAGGGAGAGAGAGAGAGAGAGAGAGAGAGAGAGAGAGGGGTCTCTTCAGGACTGATTTAGTTCTTCTAATACACATTTTATGAGTAAATATTTTTTTATAAAAATAAAAAAAAGCCCCACCAGCTCTGACAGCCCGAGGCGTTTTGCACCAGGAAAATAACAGTGGAATATGGGAAGGCCTGGGGTTTGTGTGCCCTGGGGCGGGAAGGGGTCCGCTGGGCCTGCATTTACTCCAAAGCCAGAACCGCTAGGGGGTTCCACAAGGCCCTGACTCCAAAACCTCCCCCCTCCTCCCCCACCCCTCCCACATCCTCTAAACGTATTCTACAAACTGTCTGAAAACAACGTGGCTGTGTTGGTTTCAAAAGACTCTGAGGCATTGCACTCGTCCATAAAAAAAGGTTTCTTTTGGAATGGATTATTTCCACTGTTTCCTCAAAATGTGTCCCTGAACCCTTTCCTAATCTGTCCTGTTCTGGATGTTAACTCTGGTCTCAAACACAGATTCACCAGATATGTGTGGTCTTGCTACTCCACTATTTACTGAACAGGTGAGGACACATGCCCTATTTAAAGCACTGACCTGCAACACAAGATTCAAAAGACGCACAACACACATTCAACAACAACAGACATATCCAAAAATGATTGAACAAAAGTTAATAACAGCAGTACAATTCTCTATTATAAACATGTCTGTTCGAAAGACAAAATCATCTGAACCAATGATAAATAATGTGAGTGACTGTGGGAGTATTTCAGGTTCAGGAGCTCCACAACACTTTCGAGACAATATTCTAGAAGTGGAACAGGAGCTCAAGCAGTAGAACATTTGAGGTGTCGGGCACTCAGCTCCTGTGAGCTCTTGGCCAAGTCCAGCACTGATCCCACTTGGAGGAAGGAAGACCAGTCACAGACACACTGGGGCACTCACATCTTCTCCAAGGATATGACATCATCCCAGTGTGACTCTAGACTCTTGGTGGATTTCCAGCCTACAGACTCAGAAAGTAAACAGTGTTGTGTTTCTTTAAATCCCCCTGGCTCTACCTCACGGTGTCATTAAGAGTATCTGTGGGTCCTTCTATAAATAGAGCTGGGAGGCTGAGGACTGCAGGGGCCTGCTGTTCTTCCGACAGACCAGGGACGCTAATAAACAGCACAAGCATCTTTAACATCAGGCTTGGCTGGCTCGGGTCTCAGGTCGCTACTGCTTCTATCTCAGCTTCAGTCTCTAGTTCTCTGACTCTCTCCGTGTCTGGGCCTTTTTCCCAAGACTGTGGTTCCACATCCTCCTCAGTCTATACTTAAAACAAAGCTCTCCGAGGGTCTCTTGGATCTACCGTGGTTCGGAGAACGGTTCTAATTGTTTCAATTCCAGCAAAGGCTTAACACACAGACAGTGTAAACTGCAGGTTTCTTTGTATTATTTGTCCACAGTAGCCCAGAGCAGCACAGTGGGTGTGGGCAGAGAGCGAGTGAGATCAGGGTTGAGGTGAGAAGCTCAAGTCAGATCCCAGTCCTGCTTCCGCCGGTGGATTCTCAAGCACACTGACCTACATAGCGGTTACGTGGGCTCAGCATGCTAGCACAGCGGGGCTAGGTGTGCCTGAGCCCTTTACGCAAGGCGCTCGCTCTGTGTTACAAAAAAATTGGTTGGGTAATAGGTGAACGTTGTGTGTAAATTCTTGTGGTAATATTAAAAGTATAAAATAATAAGTTGAAGGTTGAGCCAGAGACCTGAACCCTCTTATGGCAGCCCCCTTGAAAGGGTTGAGGCTGATGATGATTGGCCGTGTGATGTCAGATGGATGTCACCCTGACACAACAAGAAGCTTACCTGTTAGGTAATTTTTAGGTAACTACGGTACTATACACTTCCATGGGTCAAATTGGAAAAGGATTCTATTGGAGTATAAAGCAAAGAACGCAGGTTCCTTTAGGAGAAAAATACACTGACCTTGTGAAGTACTAAAAGCCTAGAGAACATGTGCGCACGCACACACACACACACACACACACACACACACACACACACACACACACACACACACACACACACACACACACACACACACACACACACACACACACACACACACACACACACACACACACACACACCTTGGAGCAGTTCAGACTCCATATTCATGAGGCCCATTACCAGGGCTCCAGCTCAAAATTCCGAATGGTTTCAGGACATAGGCACAGAGCCTTACTACAGGACAGTGAATACGGTTTGTACTACAGCAGAAACCCTCCCAGTGGTCAGAGAAATCTGTACATCTACAATACTCTGTAATATACTGTATCCCAGAGAAAACATCACCATACTCCCATTGATTAAGCCTAGTTTAAAACATCACCATACTCCCATTGATTAAGCCTAGTTTAAAACATCACCATACTCCCATTGATTAAGCCTAGTTTAAACTAATCTACTGTTCCTGAAGGCAATTTGATCTTATTGACTGTGGAAATATTCCATCCATTTGACTGTGATACAGGGAAATATTCCATCCATTTGACTGTGATACAAATATTTTCCATCCATTTAAAACACACACCCATTATAGCATTGGGAGACTAGCTCTTCACTGTCGGGGCTTAATTAAGCAATACGGCCAGAGGTGGTGTGGTATATGGCCAATATACCACGGCTAAGAGCTGTTCTTAAGTATGACGCAACGCAGAGTGCCTGGATACAGCCCTTAGCCGTAGTATATTGGTAATATACCACAAACCCCCGAGGTGCGTTATTGCTATTATACACTGGTAAGAAACGTAATGTTTGGTAATCCCTGTGGTATACGGTCTGATATACCACAGCTTTCAGTCGATCAGCATTCAGGGCTCGAACCACCCAGTTTATAATGAATAAATAAGTCATAAGGATGTGGTTATTGGAGCTCATTAAAATGGAGGACGTTGCTGTGAAAACAGGACTCTGGGAGGGTCAAGGAGCCTCCTACGTGGACCGGGCTGCGTGGGTGTTTCTCCTTCCCCTCTCCTGTCCCTCTGTACCCCACCCCTCACCACCAAATCAACTGACAATGACCCCCCCTCCCCCCTCCCACCACCGCACACCCCACTGTCTCTTGCACACACACACACACACACACACAGACACCTCATGGCTAATTACTGCATCGCTTAATCACTGGGTGATCTGTCTGACTCTGAAAACCCCCTCCTTCACAAGAGACACAAACAAACGTGGGCACACAAGCCAATTACTGATGAATCTTTTCTATGGTCTTCTACCAACTCCCTGTTTGGTTTTCCTAGGGGTTATCTCCACCAGCCAAGGGAAATGTAGGGCAAAGGGAGAAAGATACAGTGGAAAGCGTGACAATCTGCTGTGTGTGACCTTTGTCCCGTATAGCCAACTTTAAACATGCAAACTTGATAGGATTTTTTTTTTTTAAACACACACTTTGTTACGCCCTTCTTCGTATCTCTCCGAAGTGCCCCATGACAACGGACAGAAATCCCAATACCATGATAATACGTCGATAACGAGCTGAGGCCATTTATTGATCTGTTTCATTTTGCATCTGTTAGCCGGGGTGCAACAGCCAGGCTGGATGGAGATCATTACACTGTTCACGCACGCACGCACACACACACACACACACACACACACACACACACACACACACACACACACACACACACACACACACACACACACACACACACACACACACACACACACACACACACACACACACACACACACACACACACACACACACTGTTACTGACGGAGAAATAAGTTAGAGCTAAACAGCCCACTTTACAGCAGACGGGCTAATGACATGCCAAACGTGTGTGTGAGCAAGAAAGAGAGAGTGCGAGAGAGAGAGAGGGGAATGAGAGAGAGAAAGAGAAAGTGAGGGGAAAGAGAGAGAGAGAGTGAGGGGGAGAGAGAGAGAAAGTGAGAGAGAAAGCGAGGAGAGAGAGGAGAGAAAGTGAGAGAGAAAGCGAGGAGAGAGAGGAGAGAGAGTGAGAAAGAGGGGGGGAGAGAGAGAGAAGGCCACAAGCCTTCTGTAAATGTGCAGTGAGACAGAGAGTGGACACACACTATACCCTAGCTCCATAGAGTCCCTCTACATAACACCATTAATCTCCAATATGAGCTATATTCTCATTCTGAAACAGTTTTCTGCTTCGAAGGGATCTTCTTTTTTAATATATGCAGATGATGATGATGAGCTAAGCGTTCAACATAGGAGCAGTTCCGTGTTGTTTTCCAGTGAGTGAACACAATAGCAAGGCACGCCCATGTCAACACGGGAAGACCTTCTCCTCCCCTTAACACATTCTGACAGCTCTCTCCGACGGGCAGATGAATACATCTGAACGTGCGTGTAGCAAACAAGACGGAGTAATATCCTCTTTTATGTCAACGAGGGCCAGCACGGACGCAACCCTCGGCAATATTGGGAGCTTTTCGGAAACAAAAAGGCTAGGTCCTGGCACCGGAAATCCCTTACACTGCACACCTTAACACACAGCGTACGAATAAACCAATGTATACACCTATAGCGTCGTAGATACAGATTCATAAAGGTTGTTTTTTGGTTCTCGTTTTGTTCCAGATAGGGTTCCATAAAGGTTAACATCGTCTAGAGAAAAAAATATGAGCTACAAACTGTGTGTTTCTGTCAGCTGAGGGAAGCAGTGGCGGGAGGAGGAGGAGGAGAGAAAAAAGCCCTCAGCCAAGCCATCAAGTTGAACATTGAACTTCACAGTAGTAGCTGCCTTTCTATGCCTCTCCTTTTGATGTTACCTCCAAAGCAAAGGATCAAAGGCTTGGAGTGTGGCGTGGGGAAGTCCCAGGCTCTTAGCCTGCCAGCCTGTGATATATGTAAAAATCTACGCAAAAAAAAAAAAAAGAGAGAGCAAGCTTGGGAGAGACGGGGGAGAGAGACAGGGCGAAAGTCAGAGAGAGAGAGAGAGGGGGAGACGGACAGAGAAAGGCAGAGAGGGAAAGACAGAGAGAGAGAGAGAGAGAGAGAGAGAGAGAGAGAGAGAGAGAGAGAGAGAGAGAGAGAGAGAGAGAGAGGGAGAGGGAAAGACACAGAGAGAGAGAGAGAGAGAGAGAGAGAGAGAGAGAGAGAGAGAGAGAGAGAGAGAGAGAGAGAGAGAGAGAGAGAGACGGACAGAGAAAGACAGAGAGGGAAAGACAGAGAGAGAGAGAGAGAGAGAGAGAGAGAGAGGGAGACGGACAGAGAAAGGCAGAGAGGGAAAGACAGAGAGAGAGAGAGAGCGGGGTGAGTGAGAGAGCAAGCTTGCAAGGAATGTGGCTAAATAGTAGGTTTCACTCTTAATGAATGGTGGGGATGCAACTGGCTGCTTGACCTCTGGTTGTTTTAGCCAGAATGGGAGGTTCAAATAATGTGTGTTTGAATCAGAGAATAGGCATTGGTTTGATATTGAGAGAGGGGGGGGGGGGTACTGGCAGTGTTTGTTATCCTGCACCCAATCCCCCAAACAGCAGTGCAGTCCCTACCCCTTACCCCCATACCCCCCATCGCCTTTTCCAACATCAAGGGGGTGAGGCTGTGCCTTGTCTACATAAATATACAGTGTGCTGTTAAAGTGAGGACTACAGTAAACACAGTGAAGATTAAATGCAGAACTGTCCATCCACACACACACACACACACACACACACACACACACACACACACACACACACACACACACACACACACACACACACACACACACACACACACACGCTACAGGACATGGACAAACACACACAGCTGGGCCAAATACTGGAGCAGAGGTGTGCTGAAATTGACAAACCTCTGCTAGAGACAAACAAACAAACACACACACACCCTTTCCCCAAGGCTATAGGATTAAGAGGTCCAGCTGGCTGACAGCAAGCCCTTCCTTCCCACGTATCTCGTTGATCTTCCCCCACAGCCCCACCCCTGGTCTGCCAGCTAGCCATACCTACGAGGAGGACACACCTGAACTTGACATCGATCGGCCCCAAGCTTTTCCTTCACACACACACACAGACAGACAGACAGACAGACAGACAGACAGACAGACAGACAGACAGACAGACAGACAGACAGACAGACAGACAGACAGACAGACAGATCTGATCTAAGACAGAAGACAGACAGACAGACAACAGACCAACAGACAGACAGACAGACAGGACACCAGACAGACAGACAGACAGACAGACAGACAGACAGACAGACAGACAGACAGACAGACAGACAGACAGACAGACAGACACACAATCTGATCTAAATAAAGCTGACAACTCCAAAGTGGTGCGAGGTACAGGACACCTCAGGGAGGTGCACCGTTGAGGATGGAGGTGCACCGTTGAGGATGGAGGTGCACCGTTGAGGATGGAGGTGCACCGTTGAGGATGGAGGTGCACCGTTGAGGATGGAGGTGCACCGTTGAGGATGGAGGTGCACCGTTGAGGATGGAGGTGCACCGTTGAGGAGGGTGGAAAACATGTTCATCCTTCCTTGAGAGAACTCAAACAACTTAACCATCCATGCAGGTCACCATCCTGCCATCTATAAACCAACTAGCACACGGAATAGCGTACAAACAGACACATGTACGCAGTCTCACATCCAACACTCATCCAAGCCCAGCCAGTATCAACGTCGGTCAGGTATGTTCATCTACCCTTGGGGTCACCGCCACAACCCCATTCTTCAAGTTACAGATTCCTTAAGAGACATGGCCGTGAGAGAGGGAGGAGTGGGGGGAAAACAATGGAGGTACGACATAATCAGCCCGTTGTTGGAGGAATAGGAGGAAGTGAGAGAGAGTGAGAATGGAAAGAAAGAGAGAGAGAAGGGGAGGGGAGGGGAGGGGGAGGAACATAAAACATGTCCAGATCTTGTTTCGCAACAGCTGCCAGGTCCTCTGGACTTCCTGTGTTTCCACATCGTTGTGTGTCTGAGTACAAGTAAGCCTAGGTTATGAGTGGCTGCGTGTATACATTATGATAGAACTTGTCAACAAGAACTACAAAGTATGCCTTTGCTCAAGTGCTACGGTATTGTATGTAAACACAAAACAGATGGGGCTCTTCCCAATGTAAATGAATAGCTGAAGGATAGTTGAAGGAAAATACCTGTGCTGCTATTCAGTCGCATACAGCACCAATATGTCCAATCTAGAAGACATTCCGGCTTTCATTGACCTTTAAGAAAATTGTTCGGTTAGGTTATTGAATTTCATTGGGAAATCATGCATATAGCATAGAGAAATGCAGCACACAAAAGGTAGATCATTCGATATTGCAGACAACCCCCTTGACAACATAAGGAACCATTTCCCTATGACTAAAGGATTTCCTACAAGAATAACAATCCCACATGCCACTTTCTCTATATGAACCTGAGAAAGAAGGTACTTATAAAAAGGTTGACTATGCCCTAGTCTTGATTTCAAGGCAAGGATGGCAACACCAGATGAACTGTATCCAGATGGTTGAAAAGTAACTGTTCTGGCTCTGTATCCATACTAGAGCAAACCTGAGTGATGGCTGCACTGTGGGGAAGAGTCAGAAATGGGGTTCATGGCTAGAGGACATAGAGCTTTTAACGTAGCAGGTTAGGGGAATTTATGAAGCAGATTAGGAGAATTAACGGAGCAGGTTAGGAGAATTTATGAAGCAGGTTAGGAGAATTTATGAAGCAGATTAGGAGAGCTTATGAAGCAGGTCAGGATAATTAAAGTAGCAGGTTAGTAGAACCTATGAAGCAGGTTAGGAGAATTAACATTGCAGGTTAGAAGAATTTATGAAGCAGATTAGAAGAATTAACGGAGCAGGTTAGGTGAATTTATGAAGCAGATTAGAAGAATTAACGGAGCAGGTTAGGAGAAGCAGGTTAGGAGAAGCAGGTTAGGAGAATTAAAGTAGCAGGTTAGGAGAACTTATGAAGCAGGTTAGGATAATTAAAGTAGCAGGTTAGAAGAACCTATGAAGCAGGTTAGGAGAATTAACGTAGCAGTTTAGGATAAGTAATGAAGCCGGTTAGGAGAACTTATGAAGCAGGTTAGGATAATTAATGAAGCAGGTTAGGAGAATTTATGAAGCAGGTTAGGAGAATTAACGTAGCAGGTTAGGATAAGTAATGAAGCAGGTTAGGAGAACTTATGAAGCAGGTTAGGATAATTAATGAAGCAGGTTAGGAGAGTTAATGTAGAAGGTTAGGATAATTTACATAGCAGGTTAGGAGAATTAACGTAGCAGGTTAGGATAAGTAATGAAGCAGGTTAGGAGAACTAACGTAGCAGGTTAGGAGAACTAATGTAGCAGGTTAGGAGAACTAATGTAGCAGGTTAGGAGAACTAATGTAGCAGGTTAGGAGAACTAATGTAGCAGGTTAGGAGAACTAACATAGCAGGTTAGGAGAAATAACGTAGCAGGTTAGGAGAACTAACATAGCAGGTTAGCAGAACTAATGTAGCAGGTTAGGAGAACTAATGTAGCAGGTGAGGAGAATTAACGTAACAGGTTAGGAGAATTAACGTAGCAGGTTAAGAGAATTAGGTTAAGTTTAGGAGAACTAATGTAGCAGGTTAGGAGAATTAACGTAACAGGTTAGGAGAATTAGGCTAAGTTTAGGAAAATGGTTAGGGTTAGCTAAAATGAAGAAATAAAATCTACTTTTGACGTTCATTTTACATTCTGGCCATGACCAGAAATGGGTGGATAAACTTGAAAATAAAGGAAATTAGCAGGTGGGGCATGTTTCAGGTGTGATCAGGGCTTGTGTTGCTAAATCTCGGCTTCAGTCTGCCTCGCCGTGATGGATAGCTAATGAGCAAGAGAAAAATCCATTGGGTGATACCGCAGAATAACATCCATCGACAGGGCAGATCGCTAGTTCCCTCCCTATCAACGACGGGTTAGGGGGAAGAAAAGACAGGAGGATAGATGAGGACGGGGGGAATAGGAAGGGGGGAGTGTGAGAGAGAAAAAAAGTCCCAATGATGACACCTAAGTGCAAAGAACGATTAAGGATTTACTTTTCAAAAAGGACTCCCATTGATCTTTTTTGATAGACCTGCAATAAATCTAACTAGATCGACTCACATGAGAACGAAGCCTAATCCTTTAGTCAGATCCAGAAGAACTCCAACCAAACCAGCTGTTAATTTAGGCTTTACAAGATAAAGCAGGAGAAATCCAACCTGATGTACCCTAGGGCAAGGGCTTACATCATCTCTGTAAAGCAATCAACTTATTGCCAGTTTGGAGAGGTAATCAGAGCACACTGTGAATGAGAGAGCAAGGGGAGAGGAAGAGTGGAAGAGACGTAAAGAAGAAGAGTCACATATAACCCGAGAGGTAGAAAGTACAAAAAACACTGAAAAGGGAAAAAAAGAGGTAAAATCTAGAAACATAGCCCAAATATTGCGACACTGAAAACATATGTATTTTTTCCTCACATGGTGAACGTCTAGGCCTACCCCTACACAGGTCTATTGACTGAAACACTGACTACATGAAACAAACATACAAAGATACAGACAGCTGAAGTAGAGCAGACAGACAGCTGAAGTAGAGCAGACAGACAGCTGAAGTAGAGCAGACAGACAGCTGAAGTGGAGCAGGCAGACATCTGAAGTGGAGCAGACAGACAGCTGAAGTGGATAGGCAGACAGTTGAAGTGGAGCAGGCAGACAGCTGAAGTGGAGCAGGCAGACAGCTGAATTGGAGCAAGCAGACAGTTGAAGTGGAGCAGGCAGACAGACAGCTCAAGTAGAGCAGGCAGACAAATGAAGTGGAGCAAGCAGACAGCTGAAGTGGAGTAGGCAGACAGTTGAAGTGGAGCAGGCAGACAGCTGAAGTGGAGCAGGCGGACAGTTGAAGTGGAGTAGGCAGACAGTTGAAGTGGAGCAGACAACAGCTGAAGTGGAGCAGGCAGACAGTTGAAGTGGAGCAGGCAGACAGCTGAAGTGGAGCAGGCAGACAACAGCTGAAGTGGAGCAGGCAGACAGCTGAAGTGGAGCAGGCAGACAGCTGAAGTGGAGCAGGCAGACAACAGCTGAAGTGGAGCAGGCAGACAGTTGAAGTGGAGCAGGCAGACAACAGCTGAAGTGGAGCAGGCAGACAGCTGAAGTGGAGCAGGCAGACAGTTGAAGTGGAGCAGGCAGACAGCTGAAGTGGAGCAGGCAGACAACAGCTGAAGTGGAGCAGGCAGACAGCTGAAGTGGAGCAGGCAGACAGCTGAAGTGGAGCAGGAAGACAACAGCTGAAGTGGAGCAGGCAGACAACAGCTGAAGTGGAGCAGGCAGACAGTTGAAGTGGAGCAGGCAGACAACAGCTGAAGTGGAGCAGGCAGACAGTTGAAGTGGAGCAGGCAGACAACAGCTGAAGTGGAGCAGGCAGACAGTTGAAGTGGAGCAGGCAGACAACAGCTGAAGTGGAGCAGGCAGACAGTTGAAGTGGAGCAGGCAGACAGCTGAAGTGGAGCAGGCAGACTGCTGAAGGGGTGGCAGGCAGTGTAGGCAGCCAGATCTATTTCTCGCCCTGAGCACCCTGTAATTCCCCTGGAGGCTGGCCCAGTCTCGGTCCCCTATGGCCGGTGCCACCTCACCCGGGCCTGCCATCCATAGTAATTAAAACTGTTATTTTTGTTCTCTCCCCTCACCGCCTTAGCAGAAGTATTGCAAGACGGCTTCCAGCCCACAGGGGTAACATGGTCTAATGTCTTTTTCAGCCATGCATCCTGTGTTTGTATGTGAGTGTGTATACCATTATGCATACCACACACACACACACACACACACACACACACACACACACACACACACACACACACACACACACACACACACACACACACACACACACACACACACACACACACACACACACACACACACACACACACAGTCATTAACCCCATCTCCTTGTCTATAATGCCCTGTTTACTACATGCAACAAGATCAAATCTCAAATCCAATTCCATGTCTTACAGACCCCTTCACGTTGTGGAGGAGGGGTGCAAAAAGCAGGCTCTGTAGTCTCTGGACACTGTCCAAGGGACACTGAACCTCAAGAGTCAAAACAAAACCACACGTGAAAGCAGAGCAAAAACAGATCCCCCTCATCCCCCGGCCCCCTCATCCCCCCTACCTCTCCGCCCTCTCGTGGTTACACTGGATGCACACAAGGATCACCACGACTTTGTGGGGCTCCTCTCTCCCCCTACAAATTGTGGCATGTTTTGGGGCTTTGACACGGACCAGTACTTGTGTGTATACAGGGCACATCCCATGTAAAGGAGAATGCCACTTTAGCTCCCCTCTATTGCCCTGTGCTATATTTACCGCCCTGCTAAACCGCCACTACCCCCACCCCGTCTTAAAAGAAAAGAGCCCAGTCCAGGCCTGTGGTTCTGACTGCCCACTGGCACCTCTCACCACGGCCACGAGGTCACACTTTTAATTACACAGAAACAGTAATCTCACCAGACAGATGGCAAGCAGGCCGCCTCTCAATTACTTTATGCCCAATTGAATCATTACTGATGTTATTTGCTCAATTATGGCACACAAAAACACCACAAAACAGGATTTGTGCTACAAGTGTGGGGTGGGGGGAGCAGATGTGCCTCTTGCCAAGCATCTGTGACGGAGATCAAAACAGCGTGAAGAACACAAGCGCAGGGCGGTGTTACTTTCAAAAATATATATCTATCTATAATACTATATTCAGGGCCAGTGAAAACAGACCCTTATTTTTCATGAAGGAACCAAAATCATGGGCCTATGCAAAATGTGTCGGCTCCCAACACCCCCTGTTTGGTAAACCACATAACAAGAGCAATTTATACTAAACCAAAATATAAAAGCAAACATGCGACAATTTCAAAGATTTTACAGAGTTACAGTTCATATAAGGAAATCAGTCAATTGAAATGAATTCATTAGGCCCTAATCTATGGATTACACATGACTGGGCAGGGGTGCAGCAATTGGTGGGCCTGGGAGGGCATAGGCCCACCCACTTGGCAACCAGGCCAACCCACTGGGGAGCCAGGCCCAGCCAATCAGAATGAGTTATTCCCCACGAAAGCGCTTTATTATACAATTTGGACGTACGGCCAAATTCTATAGAATGACATTGGAGGCAGCCAATTGCATGCACAGTACCTCCAACATTGTGTTGTGTTACAAAACTGCACATTTTAAAGTGGCCTCTCCATCCCAACAAAACTGGCTGAAATTTCACAGTATTGTTCCAACCTCAGTGTGGAAATACATATAAAACGCAGGTAAAGCACGTTTTTGATTGCATTGGGCCTTTAAAAGGAGCGAGGGAAGACATTTGGTTTGTGGTTTTCTCTGGGCCCAGCGGTTGTCTTTGGGGAACATCCCGCTGCTCGGCTCCTATCCTGAAAACCCAGCAGTGAGCGAGCTCTGCTCAGTGTCCAACCTGCCGATGCTTCGCTCTTCCTGCCAACGGCTTCTGTGAACAATTAGAGGTTGGCTTCCCAGCGTCTCTGATCACAGCTCCCCAAGCATCTCAATCTCTGGCCAATCAGCTCGAATGTGTTGGCTACTCAGACATGCTTGAAACCAACACTGATACTGATATTGATTTGATATTGATACTATTACAAAATGTCACGGCCAAAACCAATGAAGACACAAATCCTGGTTAGTTTAGGCTAGAACTTAATAGCACATGTATTGCTGCACCGATGTTTGTGTAAATACTTGAACTGAGGCTTTAATCGAGCCAAGAGAGATAAATGCTTTGATCTTTCGGGTTGTAAATCCTCTGGCTGATTGGCTGCCCGTTTGGTCATTGGGTATATATTTTGCCCTGCTTGGTTGCACCCTGGGGTGTCATGTTCTTCGACATGTATACAGAGCTTCGTGCCACTGGGGGCTGGAGTCCAACAGGCCGGAGGAGGGCTATTGATCTACCCTAACCATCATAGGGACAAGGAGAACATCAATGCAACACAAACGTTTCCCAACCCAACAAGAACACTCTGGTCACTCCCACCTCTTCTCCTCGATTAGAAAGGAGCAACGTGGGCTAAACCAGCACAGGAACTTCCAGGGGGATATATACGGGTCAAGCTGAGACTGACTCGCCAGGTCAGTCACTTTCAGATGCGGCCAATTCTGAATCCGTATATAATGGCTGTGAAAAACATTTGTCTCCCTCACGACACTAATAAGACCGACAGCTCCCCGCTAAACGGGGAACAGTTTCGCCGAGCGGCACGTCCTCTGCTGTAAAACGACCCTCGGGACATATAGAGAACTTCCAAGCAGTTTCTTTTGAGTCGGGGTGAGGAATTCCCTTGGCCTATAGAACGCGGTCAGCAGTTGTTCTCCCAAGAGGGCGTGATGAGCGACTGGGAAGGAGGGAGGATGGCTGGATGTAACCAACCACATGTCAAATTGAGAAAGAGGGATTCTTCCAGAGCGATGTAGAACATGTGGAGGTCCGCAAAGGGATCCCGCAGGGCCACGTTACAGGATGAGGAGGAGTAGGGTTGGTGGGCAGAGTTCGTCTCTCATGCACATCCACTCTGTGGCCCTGGAAATAAGAGTTCCCCGTTGTAATCTCCAACTCTGCCATGATATCGGCGTTAAAGTGTGGGGGAATAGCAGCCAAGTTAACTAAGGGAGATAATATATTATAATACTGCAGGTCATTTAGCAGATGCTTTCTTCCAAAGCGACTTCCAGTCATGCGTGCATACATTTTACATATGGGTGGCCCTGGGAATCGAACCGACGATCCAGCCGTTGCAAGCGCCGTGCTCTACCGACTGAGTCATACAGGACCACCAGCATCTGCTCTGGCAAGCTGGAAGGACCTGAGTCTACAGCTCCAATCACTTGGCCTATACTGCAAACTGACCCACATCCTTAAACAATCAAATGTCAATACTGGTCCACAGTAGTAGCATCCAGTGGCTTTACTAACAACACTAAGCAATGGGACTACAGTAGTTTCAGACCAAATGATCCCTGCTAAGATTACGGTGAAGAATTCCACCGAATGACGTCTCCTTACCCCCTCACCACGGCCATGGACTCCTGCCCTCCCAGCTGCTGTGTGTGTGGCAGGGGGAGCGCCATGGCAGGCAACTCTGACACCTGTCCCTGACAAGTCCCAGCATTCACACAGTAACTAAAGCTCGCTGCCTGGAAGTCAGGTGAAAAACACGAACCCCCACTTCCTGACAGCACACACACACACACAGTAGACTACACGCGTTGCAATATCCCAACCAAGAGGCGCTTAAGTGTTATCCAGACCACTTACAAAGCCTCAATACCATGGCTAGAGATACCCTCATGTCTCTCAGATTCAATCTGTGGCTTGGAGCTGTAAAATGTTACTTCCCCCAGTCTCTCGCCCACCCTGCTGTAACCGCCGGGTTTTTTTTTTGCATAGTGCTCGACTTGCGTAACTGTCGAGTGGTTTGTCTCTCGGGAGACAATGACTGTGTTCAGAGCAGGCCAAATCTCTCCATTTTAAATAGGCTAGAGATTGTGAGAGAGACAAGACGATTGGTCCACTGTTTTAAAAAAAAACACTTCTATGAGAGTTGTGTAACATACAGGTAACTGCCCAAATAAAGGAAACACCAGCATCGTGTCTTAATAGGGCGTTGGGCCAACATGAGCCCGAACAGCTTCAATGCGCCTTGGTATAGATTCTACAAGTGTCTGGAACTCTATTGGAGGGATGCGACAACATTCTTCCACAAGAAATTCCATCATTTGGTGTTTTGTTGACAGTCGTGGAAAATGTTCTCATTCTCCAGAATCTCCCATTGGTGTTTAATTGGGTTGAGATCTGGTGAATGACATATGGTTTACATCCTTTTCATGCTCATCAACCATTCAGTGACCACTCGTGCCCTGTGGATGGGGGCACTGTCATCCTATGGGGGCACAGCCATGATAGGCAAAATAATGGCCTGTAATGTTATACATGATCCAAAGCACAATGGGATGTTTACAGCTTAATTAACTCAGGAACCATACCTGTGTGGAAGCACCTGCTTTCAGTATACTTTGTATCCCTCATTTACTCGGAGTGTTTCCTTTATTTTGGCAGTTACCTGTACAGTGCGTTGTTATTTTAAGGGAACAGTGAGAAGCACAGATAGGTAAGACTGCCTGGGGCTGAGGCCCTGAGCCTTGTGTGCCTGGAGTAAACGTCGGAATCCACGCTGTAATTGTAACTTAATTGTAAACTCCCCTGAGTTCACTGAGAGTATCAAAGTCTAGCTGGGTCAGGGAGTGTGTAATTGAGTTGTACAGTCCAACAACAGCTACAACTGACACTGCTGCAGCTACTGTGAATCCTTCTACTATTACCACTACTAGTGCTTCTTTACCCATAATATACTTTATGTGCGCTATATAGTGAGTTAGTGTGTGTGGGGGGGGGGGTTAGGGTTCAAGCTGTGTGCTGGGGCAGAGGACTGAGCCTGATTGAGTGCTGCAGCCCCTGGTATGGAGATGCTGTTGGTGCTCACTCTGCCACATGGCCGAACACCGCCCCTTTCCCCGCCTCATTTGCACGGCTGTCCCGCTTTCTGCACTCAGTGTATCTTTTTGTCATTTCTCTGCCGAGGGTCCATTTGTATTATCTGCCGAAATGGCAGGCAGAGGGAGTAGGCAGGAGGAGGTCGGGAGGAGGAGGTAGGGAAGAGGGTGTAGGCAGGAGGAGGTCGGGAGGAGGAGGTAGGGAAGAGGGGGTAGGCAGGAGGAGGTCGGGAGGAGGAGGTAGGGAAGAGGGGGTAGGCAGGAGGAGGTCGGGAGGAGGAGGTAGGGAAGAGGGGGTAGGCAGGAGGAGGTCGGGAGGAGGAGGTAGGGAAGAGGGGGTAGGCAGGAGGAGGTCGGGAGGAGGAGGTAGGGAAGAGGGGGTAGGCAGGAGGAGGTTGGGAGGAGGAGGTAGGGAAGAGGGGGTAGGCAGGAGGAGGTCGGGAGGAGGAGGTAGGGAAGAGGGGGTAGGGAGGAGGAGGTAGGGAAGAGGGGGTAGGCAGGAGGAGGTCGGGAGGAGGGGGTAGGGAAGAGGGGGTAGGCAGGAGGAGGTCGGGAGGAGGAGGTAGGGAAGAGGGGGTAGGGAGGAGGAGGTAGGGAAGAGGGGGTATGGAGGAGGAGATAGGGAGGAGGGGGTAGGCAGGAGGAGGTAGGGAGGAGGGGTAGGCAGGAGGAGGTAGGGAGGAGTGGGTAGGGAGGAGGTAGGGAGGAGGGGGTAGGCAGGAGGTGGTCGGGAGGAGGGGGTAGGGAAGAGGGTGTAGGGAGGAGGAGGTAGGGAAGAGGGGGTATGGAGGAGGAGATCGGGAGGAGGGGGTAGGCAGGAGGAGGTAGGGAGGAGGGGGTAGCGAGGAGGAGGTAGGGAGGAGGGGGTAGGCAGGAGGAGGTCGGGAGGAGGGGGTAGGGAAGAGGGGGTAGGGAGGAGGAGGTAGGGAAGAGGGGGTATGGGGGAGGAGATAGGGAGGAGGGGGTAGGCAGGAGGAGGTAGGGAGGAGGGGGTAGGGAGGAGGAGAAAACAGGGGAGTCTTGTACCAAGGAGACTGTGTTTTTCTACAGCGGCGCTTCTCAACACCAACCTCCCCCTAGAACACACACACAGGCGGACGGACACTGAGGCCCAACTCCCCCTCCCTGACTAATGTGCCCCGACACTCATACATCACCCATAAATTGGCCAAATGAATTAACCATGACCTCTGCTTAGCGTTACAGCCTTTAAATGGATTTCCCCCTCCTCAGGTCTGGCCAATAATTGCATTTATCCATCTTGTTGAAACGCAGTTTACACACTCGCTAACATCATGCCAATCCCGGCTATATTTTCCACTCCAATGGCGGGAGTGAGGGAGATTTGTCATCGGATCATAACAGGTCATTCGAACAACAATTAGTCTGATGACTTCACTGTATGTCAATGTCTGTCTGCCCAGTAGGCAAGGCCTTGGTGGAACTATCTATCTAAACCCCACTCTTTCTCAACTCAAACCTCGCAATTCTTTAATATCAGTCACGCAAACCTCCAGGTTGAAGAAACAACAGCCAGCCATGGTTGTGGTATCTGGTAAATGAGGGTGGTGAGCGACCACACACAGACAGACCACGCTATAGCTGTGAACACTGGTGTTGGTGAGGTTCATCTCTACACTTGTGTTGTGTTTGAACAGTAGTGCATCAGACACTCTGGGGTCCACAGGACAATTCAGCAATGTAAACACAGAGGAACTTCCTTCCCCTCCGGTCCTTCAGGCCGGCACTGAGACGACCCACTGTTTAAACAGCAGAGAATTCCTCCGGCCGCCTGGCCCTACCAGAGCAGCTGCTCTCCACTGAGACCTCAGTGCGGGGCGGACCAGAGAGAGAGAGTAACGTCAAAAAGTCCTCAGGGTCATCCTCCAAAGATAAATACATATTTAAATACATAATGGCCATAACAGGTTAACTTTGACCACTGTGATGTCTGAATGGGTTTTATTTGTTCACATACAATGCTAGGGCAGTGACCTGGGCACAGGCAGATGAGCGAACCAGAATATCAAGAGTTAAAACTGAAATCTTGCCACTCAACACCACCTGTTATGACAAAGCCAGCAATTTATCTTTATTGGTATTTGAAAAATGCAAAGCACGGTGCTCCATAAAGATAGAGGGGAAGTAAAGGGGAAGATTTTTTTTTAAAGTCCTCGTTCTAAAGGGCACTGTGACAGACGTCACAAGGGCCAGTCACATGACCCTCATTGTCCACCCCCGCAAAATGACACCATGGCGACCGAGACGCTTACTGTCGGTTGTGTGGACCACGTTCAATATTTCATTCATCACTTAAGTTCTCAAAACTCTTCCTTTTCATCTTCTATTATTATGACATCATGTCAATCCTTTCAATTGACTGTCAATCAAACCTGTTAAATCACTATAATAGGCCTAATATAGAAAATCAGAGGCGACTTCCTTTTCCCTGGAGATATCGACCTTAGTGCTATATGACTGTGAACAACAGGTCATGATTTAAACCCAAACCTTATTTCAACCTTGCTGAATCCAATTGTCCTCCACTTCAACAGGGCAAAATTCCCTCTGCTTTTCAATTGATTTGGTCCTCAGTCCGCATCCATCCCCTCTGGCTGACAGCGAAGGCCACTCATCCCACCTCGGGCCAGTTGTCCAAACAGACACTCAATTCACTTTGACCCCTTAGGGAGCCAATTGACAATTCACTCAGTGCTGGGAGTCAATTTCCTCACGTTTGGAATTGACCCTAAACATAGCTGACCCCATTCCTCAGTGGAGTAGAGTGCATTAGGGAGATTTAAACCTATGCTTTTCACACAAACGACCCCCCCCACCACCTACTCAAACACACGGAC
The DNA here is from genome assembly GCF_023373465.1 of Oncorhynchus keta. Taxonomy (NCBI): domain Eukaryota; kingdom Metazoa; phylum Chordata; class Actinopteri; order Salmoniformes; family Salmonidae; genus Oncorhynchus; species Oncorhynchus keta. The sequence goes on from NC_068423.1 coordinate 14,745,740, forward strand.
CATAACATACAATTATATCCCACAACAGCACAGTGCTATTCAATCTACTCTACAGCCTACTAGGAGTCCACTGTAGCATGTGCCCATGCAACGAGTACTTCTCATGATATGTTATCTACTGTGAACAAATCTACTTAAAACGCGTTTTTAAGAGGGACAATAGTATCATATGCAAATAGATTTCTAATCGGCAGCAAAAGAGTGGACACTGGAAATTTGCTCTTAATCTATTGGGAAATTGGTGCACAGACACGGATGATCTCTCAGTACTCCACATTGCATGTGTGCAAAGGGCTTAAATTTCATTAGCCTTGTGCATTTTTACATACAGTAATCTCCGCAACATTTTGTTCTAAATCCCACAATAATCTGTAGATTAGCAGATGATTTTATTTCTGCTGTGGCTCTGAAACTCCCTCACCTTTTCAAGCAGTTATCAACCAACCTTTTACAGCAAAATAAAGCAAACAATCACCTCCTTAGTGCGCTCACACATACACACACACACACACACACACACACACACACACACACACACACACACACACACACACACACACACACACACACACACACACACACACACACACACACACAGCACTCCTCAGAGCTTATCCTCCCACAATTAAGAGTATATTAGAATATAACATGTGCATAGTTTTATCACCTTTCCCTTCTCAGTGATGTGTTTAATAGAAAACGGTCCCTCACATCTTAAAAGGTTTGGGTCCAGATTATCTGAACAAACATACAATTGCAATCACAACCTGGACAGACAGACCCATCTCAAGGATGTCAAATGATCTATGCTCCTTACAAATACAGAAACCCTTGACATTTGTGAATACATTAAATACTGCAGATAATCACCATAACGGGATACACTGGTAAGACGGCTGCCGCTTTTAACGCAGGACATAATATTGTAATGACAATGACTTTATATTTGCAATTTCTTTTCCCTTTCAAGTTAAAAATACACTTATAGGTTTGTTGTAGTTTATAACAATGGTGAGATGCTACAAGGATGAATAAGTCCTAAAGGGTTCACATATTTTCTCCAAACATTGCAGGCAATTATTCATAATCACTCCCAAAACACCAAGCCCTCCTGAGTGAGATTTCCGCACAGTGGAACATTCTAGAGCGTTCTACCACATCCATAAAAGGCTGGCCAACCACAGGTGATCCCTGCACATTGGCACGGCTCGTTATTATATAGCCCAACATGATCATTAGGGGTTGTGATAGTGTTACACAAACCGCAGACACACAGGCGTGCGAGCTGGGCACGCACACACACATGCAAACACACACACACACACACATGCGCGCACGCAAGCAAACAGACAGACACTCCAATGGAAAACTCAACCGCTCCTATCACTCGTCATAAAAGGGTCAGAGAGGCAGCTCTTTTCCCAACAGACAGCACTCTGCACTTTGACCCTCCCCAAACACACTCCAATCCAAACATATGCCTGGCACCACCAAATTCCCCCACTGTCACACAATCCTCTCGTCCACCAACGCTTTTAGGGCGGACATTTTGATGATGAGACGTAGACACAGGAGGAGGTAAATACTGTAGAGAAGTGACCAGATTCATTAAGAGGAAAAGCCACACACATGGCCTGTCTGTCAAGCTCGGCAATAAACTTGCCCCCCTCCCTCTTCTCCTAGTCCCGCTGTTTTTTTTGGGGGGGGTAAATGCGAGGCCTGGAGGCACTATTATTTGGACATTAACCAGGAACTGTCGCTGCTCTCATTGCCCGGCATTAACAGCAATTATGCGCCCTATTCAACCGGCCTTTGTGCGACCCCCCCACACACACACACACACCGATGGACTCATTTCCCGCTTTTCTTAACCCCCCCAATGCATTCTCTCCCACGCCGCCGGTAAACCCCTTTCGCTGCTGGGCTTGAATGAATGAGTTAATGGAAATATGCACATAGACAAAAAAATAAATATACCTAGTGTAAATGTTATCAATAAAAGCATCAATAATTATTTCCCCCCCAAAAACCAGACAGTAAAATACCGTGCACGTGTACATTAGAAAAATGCAACACACTTAATGATACAGTGTTTCCCTATGAAAAGGTCTGTGGTATGACGATCATGAAATGATCATTAAACAGACAATCAATACTACAGATGTACCACAGAGCTATTTGTGGACACAAGAAAGAGTAGCTGCTGATATTACAACAGCTAATGGGGATCCAAATACCCCAGAAATCGTATCTTTGTACTGGCTGCAGTGCAAAACCCAGCTCTATTGTAAAGGAATACAACTACCACCTACTCTAAACTATATTGATTCTATAATTGATGGACAGAGAAAAAAATATTTCAGCTTCAGTAGAATTACAGAATAAAGGGATGAGATTGTCGATCTTAAGGAGTCATTGCCTGTAAGGTAAGCCTTGACATCTCGACGAGCAGTCCAGGGCTAACTCATCCGACGCTCGCAGCACGTGAATTTGTGTCAGAACCATTTAAAAGGTATTAGGACAATACAACAAAGAACCATAGGAACTGCCACTTGAAATTCAGGGAACATCCATGCATTTTACACGTGTCCGATCTAGGGAGCATAGAATATCAAATATATGAGTGCATATTGCATGCACATACTGTGCCGTACATATATGGGACACACATGCACACACACACACCCACAGATAGGCAATCATTAGATTTCCATGTTTCAGGGAGCCCCAAGCCCTGTGGGCCCGGCAGCAAGACTATGTTTAACAGATGACAAAAGTTGCATTCCAGATGCACAGTGAGATCTTTGTGTTGAGCTTTATGGAAATGCATGGGAGACAGAGACAGAGAGATGGAGAGAAAGGGAGAGAGGGGGTGAGTGGAAGGGAAGGAGAGGGGGTGAGTGGAAGGGAAGGAGAGGGGGTGAGTGGAAGGGAAGGAGAGGGGGTGAGTGGAAGGGAAGAAGAGGGGGTGAGTGGAAGGGAAGGAGAGGGGGTGAGTGGAAGGGAAGGAGAGGGGGTGAGTGGAAGGGAAGGAGAGGGGGTGAGTGGAAGGGAAGGAGAGGGGGTGAGTGGAAGGGAAGAAGAGGGGAGCACCAGTCCACAGCTGCTAAGCCAATGCAGTGTCTTTAACAGAATAGCATACAGCGGTATGGCCCAGCGATAGGGAAGTGGAAGGTTAGGGGTGAAAGTGTTTTGTCGGTAGTCTATGCAATTTGCTTTACCAGCCACAGTTCTATTGAGGAACAAACATTGTATATTTCAGTTATAGGTCTATTACAATTGAATGAAACCCATCACCTTTTTGATAACCTTAGATTTAGAGTTCTATTACACAAAAACCCATCGCATAGGTTTGATAGGTAAACATAAGGGGGCAAAAGAAGAATGAACTATACCCAAACTTTATTCACTACCACTAGGGAACTACTCCCATCCCAGTATTTAAAGACCAAATTAAAAACACGCCCACAAACGTGTTGGACTGACTTATTTTTTTTTGTGTGTCGTTTCAAACCAACTGATGGAGAGTTTTGAATGCTTTCACACAGCTTTGCCTGCCAACGTCATCAGCATAAGACAATTAAGCCCTGCCAACATCATCAGCATAAGAAAATTAAGCCCTGCCAACGTCATCAGCATAAGACAATTAAGCCCTGCCAACATCATCAGCATAAGACAATTAAGCCCTGCCAACATCATCAGCATAAGACAATTAAGCCCTGCCAACATCATCAGCATAAGACAATTAAGCCCTGCCAACATCATCAGCATAAGACAATTAAGCCCTGCCAACATCATCAGCATAAGACAATTAAGCCCTGCCAACATCATCAGCATAAGACAATTAAGCCCTGCCAACATCATCAGCATAAGACAATTAAGCCCTGCCAACATCATCAGCATAAGACAATTAAGCCCTGCCAACATCATCAGCATAAGACAATTAAGCCCTGCCAACATCATCAGCATAAGACAATTAAGCCCTGCCAACATCATCAGCATAAGACAATTAAGCCCTGCCAACATCATCAGCATAAGACAATTAAGCCCTGCCAACATCATCAGCATAAGACAATTAAGCCCTGCCAACATCATCAGCATAAGACAATTAAGCCCTGCCAACATCATCAGCATAAGACAATTAAGCCCTGCCAACATCATCAGCATAAGACAATTAAGCCCTGCCAACATCATCAGCATAAGACAATTAATCCCTGCCAACATCATCAGCATAAGACAATTAAGCCCTGCCAACATCATCAGCATAAGACAATTAAGCCCTGCCAACATCATCAGCATAAGACAATTAAGCCCTGCCAACATCATCATCATAAGACAATTAAGCCCTGCCAACATCATCAGCATAAGACAATTAAGCCCTGCCAACATCATCAGCATAAGACAATTAAGCCCTGCCAACATCATCAGCATAAGACAATTAAGCCCTGCCAACACCATCAGCATAAGACAATTAAGCCCTGCTAACATCATCAGCATAAGACAATTAAGCCCTGCCAACATCATCAGCATAAGACAATTAAGCCCTGCCAACATCATCAGCATAAGACAATTAAGCCCTGCCAACATCATCAGCATAAGACAATTAAGCCCTGCCAACATCATCAGCATAAGACAATTAAGCCCTGCCAACATCATCAACATAAGACAATTAAGCCCTGCCAACATCATCAGCATAAGACAATTAAGCCCTGCCAACATCATCAGCATAAGACAATTAAGCCCTGCCAACATCATCAGCATAAGACAATTAAGCCCTGCCAACATCATCAGCATAAGACAATTAAGCCCTGCCAACATCATCAGCATAAGACAATTAAGCCCTGCCAACATCATCAGCATAAGACAATTAAGCCCTGCTAACATCATCAGCATAAGACAATTAAGCCCTGCCAACATCATCAGCATAAGACAATTAAGCCCTGCCAACATCATCAGCATAAGACAATTAAGCCCTGCTAACATCATCAGCATAAGACAATTAAGCCCTGCCAACATCATCAGCATAAGACAATTAAGCCCTGCCAACATCATCAGCATAAGACAATTAAGCCCTGCCAACATCATCAGCATAAGACAATTAAGCCCTGCCAACATCATCAGCATAAGACAATTAAGCCCTGCCAACATCATCAGCATAAGACAATTAAGCCCTGCCAACGAGAAACAACAACAACATCTCTGTAAATATTTACAGCGCAAATCTTTTCCATTCATTCACCAGGCGCTAACAAAACCTTACTGTACTCTCCCTCTCTAACCCCCCCCCCTCTTTCTCTACATCTGCGATTCATTGACTTTACAATTTACCACATGTCGAGATGGGAGAGGTCGAGACTCCATCTGAATCACGGCACAAATATGCGAGTGATTTATTGTTTTAAAAGCCGTGGGCCGATTTAGTGCAACTCCACTTTTCCTGAGCATTACTCCTATTGGCAGACCATGAACAATTACAGTTTGGACTAATTAAGCTGAGAGAATGTGCTGTGCGCCGCTAATGTCTTGCAGGCCCCAATTTTAGTTTAATGGTGCCAAACTTTGCTCCCCAACTTAACTCCCTCAAATCCAAAACAGATTGCACTTTTTATGGGTGTTTATCGAGCTCAAGAAAAATAAAGATGTTTTCTTTTCCTTGCATGGGATGAGAGGAACAGGGAGGTGGAAGGGGGGGAGAGGAAAGATAGAGAGAAAGAGAGAGAGGGAGAGAGAGAGCGGGTCCTGTTTCCACTATACTTTGTAAACAAAAGTGATTTGCAGGACAAAAGGATCACAACCTTAATACATTCGGAGTGCGTTTTGCGAGGAGGTGAAACACAAAATGTGGACGCATAGTGCCATGAACCCCCTGCGGATAGCAATTAGGTCCTATTAACGTGTAAAGCCGATTTGATAAGGTTTGGGTCTATCCCCTAAATCCACATGAAGCTATCTTTCCTCACCTCGCAGGGACAAGCCATTCAGAGCTGCACCAGAACACACACAATCCACATCATATACCATTGTTATGCATATGCTGCTAACATATTTAAAAAGATACCGTCTGTGTCAATTCCAAAATATTGGACATACCATCACATCTACATAAACACAAAGGACTACGCTAGGTGCTATTTCCAGGCTGATGTTCAATTACAACTGCTAAATCGGATGTTAATTGCGATAATCTTGTCACAAATCCACCATTCCCTCCAAAAACATGTAAAAAATGGCATGTAATTAATTGTGAAGGTAAGTAGTATTATTTTTTTTAAATAGGTGGGTCTACCACAATAGGAGAGATACTGGTGCAGCAATACAAGTGAAACAAAGAAAGAGAGAAAAAAAGCTATTGGTATAGCTAACCACACATAGCTGCTCGCCGAGCTTGCTGTGGAATCGCCACGGGTCTCGGGAGCGTCTTTTTCCCCCACTCTAAATAGACCAGTGGAATCTTGGTGTTGTGTTCTCTCTCCCTCTCTCTTTTTTTGTTCCTTTTTTAAAACTAATCGTAATTATACAACGAAACCCAAAACCCCAGCCAAAAGCCTGCTTGCCCCGGGAATTATGGGGCCAGGGGTGGCGTCAAATATCTTAACATTCAAAAGTCCGAGAGGCAGTAAATAAACCCAGTAGATTTATGGCCCTGAAGCCCTATGCCAGAGTTCTTGGAACCCCGCTCTCTCGCCTCTCTGCAGACCTGTTGAGGTGTGACGTTAGCCCGTAGCGCTGGAGCTAACCCATCGCCTTTTCAGAAAGACCCATGTTAGCATTAGCATCTGCACAATCGCAGAGAGAGAGAGAGAGAGAGAGAGAGAGAGAGAGAGAGAGAGAGAGAGAGAGAGAGAGAGAGAGAGAAGAGAGAGATGTGCAAGAAACAGTATGGCACCGGGGGTTAGCTCGCCAGGCCTCTTCACCAATTCATCCTGCTCCTACTGAACCAGCAGACCTTTGTGTGAGGTTGGAAAAGGAGGGAGGGGAAGGAAGTGAGGAATGAGGGAAAGAGGGAGGAGAAGAGGGCAGGAGGCCTAACACCCTGGGCACAACGTCATGTCAAATTGCTAAATGATCCCAAATTGTACAGCTTTTTAGACTTAGGTGGTTGGAAAAACAAACTCTCGCTCATTATAGCTCTCTGAGGTCAGACAAATTATAGTGACCTCCACACACACACACACACACACACACACAGTCACACTTCAAAAAGACATGCCGTAACGGAATCACAGGAAGCATAGAAAGGCGTGCCGAAAATGTTAAGATCACAGCCCACTGACAAAAAAGGAGAACTCAATTGGTAAGACCGTAGCATCACTAACACCACAATCGTATCACCTTGGACCAATAAATGCCTAAAGGTATGGAAACAAAAAAACGAAAATGTGCACACACACACACATGCCAAAGCATGAATTTCAAAAATAATAGTATTGCGCCGTCTGCGCCAACGAGACCGGAAATCGATTAAATTTGACAATTGGACAACCGACGACGCCTGCTATATCAAAGAACTGTAACATAACAATGGAGTGAGCTAGCCATTTCCAATCACAGACACAGTACCAGTCCTATTCCGTAGCCTTCATTACTAGTTAGGGAGGAAGACAGATAATCAATGCCCAGGTGAATTATTGATGCTATACATTTATGAATACAACGGACACAAAACATCAAATCTCTAACGTCTGGACACACACGGTGTAAAAAAGGAGGGCTGGGTTCGTGCAGTAGGTAAACCACCGTCAGCCTAAAAAGGTATGACGTACTCTCAGGGGAGGAAGAATACATCTGTACTGCACATTTATAGTGCAGTTCTATTTGTGCAATAAAATGATATCACGTGTGCAATGTCGCCGTGCTTTGTAAACCAATTACAACGCAAACACGGTTCGCTAGGCATTTCTGAAATGTTATTTTGTGCAGAAGATCTTATCCCACATACAGGCAGGTGATGGGGAATGACAGTGACCAAAAAGGCTAATATGACAATGTTCCTGATTAGGAATTACCTCTGAACTAATGGGCAATAGGAGGAAGACTGTACACAGACCCGAGATCAGATTGAGACATGTACAGCAGCATCTTCTTACTGTGCAAGGGCATTCCATGACGTTATTCTTGTCAGCTTAGTACATAAGCACATTCTAATGTGGAAGTTACGTGTGCTAGTGCTAGACCTGGGTTTATAGTGAACAAAAAGAAACTAACCCTTGCCCGTTGAAATAAGAAGCCAGCTTAAAGTGTGTGTGTGTGTGTGTGTGTGTGTGTGTGTGTGTGTGTGTGTGTGTGTGTGTGTGTGTGTGTGTGTGTGTGTGTGTGTGTGTGTGTGTGTGTGTGTGTGTGTGTGTGTGTGTGTGTGTGTGTCTGTGTGTGTGTGTGTGTGTCTTAAAGGTAAAGAAAGGCAATTGATCTCAAATATGCACGAGAAACACAATAAATAAAATACCTAATCATAAAATATACAAATAGCAAGATAATTCAATAAGATGTCCAAAAAAGACAGCAAACTAAAAAATAGCTGTTGAATCATTTTGTAGACTTGTTATAAGACATGCTTAACATGTGTCAGACACAAAAGGATGCCTTGCATTGCCCATCACATGTGTGTTGATTTTCAAGGTGTGCCTGATGCACTAAATTGAGGAAACAAATATGAATTGAATTACCAAAAGGCGTATATGGGGGTAAGTTCATATTTCCTAATGCCTGTTTTTTTTTTGCCTTAACCTTGTAAAATTAGATGACATGTCCTAAAGCGACGACTTGTAATTGCAACCATAAAAAAAAAGAAAAAATAATGGTTTAGAAAATGATCCCGCTTAAGCATTGCCCAGTGGGACTTGGAGGTGGCGAGTAATTGAGTAAGTTTGCATAATTATAGCACAGCTGATAGCCTCTAATAAATAAGATGAATTTATTCATAAATAACGTTTTATATGGCACATGCTTTTAAGAGCGATGGTTTACCTGTTACAAGCTAGAGTGGTATGCAAGCAGTACATAGGCTACAACACTGCAGCATGTCAAATTCTAACATTATTTCCAGCCTATACATCAATTGTTTTAGATTGAAATGTTTGAGGGAAAAATATGAATGTCTGCATATTCAAAGTAACTGTCAATGACAGGCCTCTTTCAGCTAATGTCAATGCCGTTAGACAGATGCAAATTCAATCAACTAATCAACACATTGGTTTTGTTTTTATAAGGTTCCTTTATGTTGACATATTTATCTAAACGTACTTGTGTTAGGTGTTACTACACAGTACCAATAAGGTTTAAATGGGTCATGAGTTTTAAGCATTAAAGTTTTTAAAAAAGGTTTTCAATGATGTTGTGAAAACAACGTAGCCAAGGCAGAGTACAACATTATATTAGGGGGCAGTATAAAATCAAAGCCAGAAGCAGCCTATCTGAAACTCACAGAATAATACAATAATAACAAGAAAAACAATAATCATTTATTTTTAATTGTCCACTATAAACTGAAATGTTTTTATTAAAATTAATGTTTATGTTTTGTATTATAATTTAATCACAGGTGAACAAGAAATAGATTATTCATCATATGCACATGACCTTGCATACAATTGTTTTTATTTGAGGTGATGGAAACGCATTGAGTATCCCTACTCCTATAGAATGCTATCGGCTTCAGAGAGACACGCAGGGACACTGTGTTGCAAGCGACATGCATACCATTGTACAGTTCATAAGTTGTGAAACTTCTGTCTACATTTAACAACTAAACACACCAAGCTGGGTGACAATGCGCGTTTACTCTAGGGGCTACTTGGGTAGTGTCCACTAATGTATAGGTGTAAATAAACGAACTTACTGTGCGAGCTGTTGGAGAAAGTGATCCATTCGGAAGGTACGGGCTTGTAAGATCGGGGATCATTATAAATGGATAGCCCGGGTACGGTGGGCTCTTGAACAGCCCTCCATCTTGCCTTTTCGCAGCTAACATGGCGGGGGAAAAGAATAACTTTTATAAGTGCCTTGAAAACTTTGATGCATCTGAGATTCCAGAAGAAACTCATTCGGCACGCTCATATAGTGCCATTGTGTAAAAATCTAAGAGACAAGAGCGTGAACGGAAAAGCAGAAACTCACCCTCCTCTAAACTTTCTCTTGTTTTGTCTCTGAAAGTTTCAGATCTAGGCGGAGGCCGTCTTTCCGCCTTGAAATGCAACGAAACACAGGGGTTGCATTAAAGAAACACATAGGGAAATCATTACTTTTTAAATACCGTGGTTTCACTGCACATTTCGCGCACAATAAGTAAATGGTTGCAAACTACCGAATGGACTATCGATTATTTCACTTACCTCCGAATCCGACGAGCTGTTTTGATTTGTTTCTGATTCATTTACAAGAGAAGATTTGACATCTGCTAAATCCCTTTCTGCTGATAAATTCTCCGAAATTTTTTCGTCCTGCTCCCCTTCGTCTTTGAAGGAAATCATTTCATCGTTCGCACCCAAATCGTCCCCTCCACCGCCGTTGAGCTGCGGCATTTTCCCGAGCAATTTTGGGGGGCAAAAACACAAAGTTTTAAACCCTTGATCTTGGTGATCTAGAATCCGAGTTAAAGTTTAGAGTCTGTATTGGCGTTTTCCAAGCACTGGCGGTTAGTACAAACTAAAAAGAAGGGGAATCTTGGCAGAAAAAGAAGCCGGAGATGGAGCTGAGCCGCTCGGATTGAGTGAGTTGAAGTTGGTCGGAGTGGTTTTCAGTTCAAAGGCGGCGCTGATTGACAGATAGAGAGGGATGGAAATAGAGAGAGTCTGGATTCAGGATTATTGACAGGGAGAAACACACAAGAAACTAATGAGATTCAAAAAGGGAGGGACTTGAAGTGACGTTTTTATAAATAGGGAGAGAGAGAAAAAAGCCTTGAGAAAGCAGGCGGACGAGTGTGCAGTTAGAGAAGGCAGTTTGGGTGAGGAACGCAGGACAGTGAAGCGCCCGTTTGCTTTTGTGCTGGAATAGCAAAATAGGCTGAAGTAGCCTACTTGTAAATGCGGATTCAATATATGGGCGGTCTCCCACTGAAAATGAATAGAGAGCACATCCTTATTTTCTCCCGTTTCAAAATGTAGAAATTTTGAAAAGCAACGGCATAGGGGCCAAAAGTTTACTGCGCATGCTTTCCAGGATAAACTTAAATCAATATAGGCTATATCAACATTTGCTTCATAGGGTAGAGGCAGGTTACATGAAGCAGTATGAATACCATTTCGATTACTATGACATCTTGAGCCCGTTCCATTTTTCTTTAGCCCATGTCATGCTAGCTATGATTATGTTGATATTATTAGACATGTTGTTGTACATTTCTCATAACATATTGCATAATTGTATATTTTAGACTATATCCTGAATTAGGTTGCATCTATAGTTTATGCATTTGCATTTTGAAATACAAAGGACACAATAATGGGCGCACAGACGTGCTCTCAGTCTGCACACGGTTGGGAAGAATACAGGCAGAGGGGCTAATGAGGCCGGGGTTTTAAGACTAACCTGTAGCCTATTCATTCTGAATAATATAACAGGGGCTTGGTACATTTGTGCTGTGTTCTTTTCTCCATCTGACAGATTTCTAAAGCACAGGGGAAAAAAATGCCAGCAATAAACTTTTCAGCTCATTTGTATCATTGATGCAAATTATTAACGGCTCTCGAAAAAATAAATAATTATGGAGCAGGTTTATTTATAATGGACATCGAGTGGTGCTGGAATAAAGACATTTTAATTAGACGATAGGCTAGATTTTTTTTGTACGACAATTTAATGAATAACACACTTAAACCTACTGTTTGCGTTAAATTATGTCACCTGTCTAAATATTAATATGCTTAATTGACTCCTTAACAGCTCTACACAAGGCGGTCAATCAGGTCACGGTCAATTGACAGAAGCCTGGTTGTAGGCCTGCCTAGCAAGAAGGCCAGTAATCTAGTCTTTTTTACGACGAAGATTTATTGAATATAAAACTGCCTACCTGAATGTGGTCTACGATCATCCTCAACACTTATCGCTGCTTGTATTCACACCTTCATCTCGAAGTGTTGTTTAAAAACAGCAACCTCTAGGAACTCAAAAATAAGTACTTCTTCGCTCAGTGTTTGAAGTGTTTGAATAAATTAGGCAGAGAAACAAAACGAGGGTTTAGCATTTTTTGTTTCGCACAATTTTCTTCATTGTTAATTCTGAAATGTAATTATTAAAGTGTACATCTCTGCTTCGGCCTATAGGGTTCATATTTTTGATGACCCCTAAAATGCTGTTGGTAGGCATGTATAACATTTTTCTTGGAAAATATAAGCAGTTTATGGAATAGGCCTATAGCTGACACACCTCTCATTTGGCTGCTCAAGACAGACCACTTTAGAGAGAGAGAGAGAGAGCATTTGTGTGACTCAGTAGTCCACTTGTGAGGCTCCAAAATGTCGCCTGGAAAAGCAATATTCCATTTAATAATCATAAAAGTGATGTTTAATAAATGATTAAATGTTCCTTCCAGAAAAAAACAAAATATACAACTGTAGGATTTTTTTTAAATGGCATAATATACTGTTTTTTAGTCTGTCTTCTGCTCAGTGGTCAAAATACTGTGTTGACAAAAAAAATCCACATAGACCTGCTGCATGCCAGAGATAAGGGCTCTATAATGAACCTGTATATCAACTCGCTTAAACAGGCTGTTTTAAAAGCGCAATATGATCACTGATCTGGCATGACTGGATCAGCTGAAAGCAATATGGTAGAAATCTACACAATATTATCAAATTATTGAGGAAGGAAGGAAACATTGGCTGGGCAGGAGGGAATATAAGGATACTCTTCTTAGATAATCATGTATGTCTGTGTATGCAGCAAAGAGGCGCCCCACCACTCGCAGCTCTACAGACCTGGAGCCCACACATAACAGCCCAAAGCAGTGGAATTCCAAGCTTGCCTCTCCCTGGATTACCTCAGCAGGTGCCTGAGAGTTCACTGTGTTGTGTGGCGTGTTATCGTGCCTGCAGCGGGGTACCTGCCTCTGATGCTGTCCCATTGAGTCTAATCTGAGGGACCTTTTAATAGGCTGATGTGTGACTCAGCCAAAAACAGGATGGTATGTAATCTAATGGGCATTTGATGAATTACTTTATTATTTATTATTATTATTATTATTATTGTACACTGAGTGAACAAAACGTTAGGAACACCTTCCTAATATTGAGTTGCCGCCCCTTTTGCCCCTCCTAATAGCCTCAATTGGTCGGGGCATGGACTCTACAAGGTGTCGAAAGCTTTCCATAGGAATGCTGGCCCAATTGTGTCAAAGTTGGCTCGATGTCCTTTGGGTGGTGGACCATGCTTGATACACACAGGAAACTGTTGAGCGTGAAAAACCCAGCAGAGTTGCAATTCTTGACACACTCAAACCAGTGTGTCTGGCACCTACTACCATACCCCGTTCAAAGGCACTTTAAATATTTTGGCTTGCACATTCAACTTTAACCTGTCTCCTCCCCTTCATCTACACTGATTTAAGTAGATTTCATTAATGGATCATAGCTTTCACCTGGATTTACCTGTTCAGTCTATGTCATGTTCCTAATGTTTCGTACACTCAGTGTATATTATATCATTCCAGAGCGGCGCAGTGGTCTAAGGCACTGCATCGCGGTGCTTGAGGCTTCACTACAGACCCATTTTCGATCCCAGGCTGTGTCACAGCTGGCCGTGACCGGGAGATCCATGAGGCGGAGCACAATTGTCCCAGCGTCGTCCAGGTTAGGGGAGGGTTTGGCCGGCCAGGATTTCCTTGTCCGATCTCGCTCTAGCGACTCCTTGTGGCAGACCGGGAGCCTGCAAGCTGACTACGGTCGCTAGATGGACTGTGTTCCCTCCGACACGTTGGTGTGGCTGTCTTCTGGGTTAAGCGAGCAGTGTGTCAAGAAGCAGTGCGGCTTGGCAGGGTTGTGTTTCAGAGGAAGCATGGTTCTCGACCGTCGCCTCTCCCGAGTCAGTAGGGGAGTTGCAATGATGGGACAAGACTGTAACTACTAATTGGATATCATGAAATTGGAGAGAAAAAGGGGTCAAAATTAAATAAAAAAATAACATGTTGTTATTGGTGTTCCTATCAACTGCAGTTATATACAGTGGGGAGAACAAGTATTTGATACACTGCCGATTTTGCAGGTTGTTCTACTTACAAAGCATGTAGAGGTCTGTCATTTTTATCATAGGTACACTTCAAATGTTAGAGACGGAAACTAAAATAAAAATCCAGAAAATTACATTGTATGATTTTTAAGTAATTAATTTGCATTTTATTGCATGCAATAAGTATTTGATCACCTACCAACCGGTAAGAATTCCGGCTCTCACAGACCTGTTTTTCTTTAAGAAGCCCTCCTGTTCTCCACTCATTACTTGTATTAACTGCAACTGTTTGAACTCATTACCTGTATAAAATACACCTGTCCACACACTCAATCAAACAGACTCCAACCTCTCCACAATGGCCAAGACCAGACAGCTGTGTAAGGATATCAGGGATAAAATTGTAGACCTGCACAAGGCTGAGATGGGCTACAGGACAATAGGCAAGCAGCTTGGTGAGAAGGCAACAACTGTTGGCACAATTATTAGAAAATGGAAGAAGTTCAAGATGACGGTCAATCACCCTCGGTCTGGGGCTCCATGCAAGATCTCACCTCATGGGGCATCAATTATCATGAGGAAGGTGAGGGATCAGCCCAGAACTACACGGCAGGACCTGGTCAATGACCTGAAGAGAGCTGGGACCACAGTCTCAAAGAAAACTAGTAACACAAACACAGAAAATTAGTAACACACTACGCCGTCATGGATTAAAATCCTGCTGCGCACGCAAGGTCCCCCTGCTCAAGCCAGAGCATGTCCAGGATCGTCTGAAGTTTGCCAATGACCATCTGGATGATCCAGAGGAGGAATGGGAGAAGGTCATGTGGTCTGATGAGACAAAAATAGAGCTGTTTGGTCTAAACTCCACTCGCTGTGTTTGGAGGAAGAAGAAGGATGAATACAACCCCAAGAACACCATCCAAATCGTTAAGCATGGAGGTGAAAACATCATTCTTTGGGGATGCTTTTCTGCAAAGGGGACAGGACGACTGCACCGTATTGAGGGGAGGATGGATGGGGCCATGCGAGATCTTGGCCAACAACCTCCTTCCCTCAGTAAGAGCATTGAAGATGGGTCGTGGCTGGGTCTTCCAGCATGACTATGACCCAAAACACACAGCCAAGGCAACTAAGGAGTGGCTTCGTAAGAAGCATCACAAGTTCCTGGAGTGGCCTAGCCAGTCTCCAGACCTGAACCCAATAGAACATCTTTGGAGGGAGCTGAAAGTCCATATTGCCCAGTGACAGCCCCGAAACCTGAAGGATCTGGAGAAGGTCTGTATGGAGGAGTGTGCCAAAATCCCTGCTGTAGTGTGTGCAAACCTGGTCAAGAACTACAGGAAATGTATGATCTCTGTAATTGCAAACAAAGGTTTCTGTACCAAATATTACGTTTTTTTTTCCTGATGTATCAAATACTTTTTGCATGCAATAACATGCAAATTAATTACCTAAAAATCATACAATGTGATTTTCTGGATTTTTGTTTTAGATTCCATCTCTCACAGTTGAAGTGTAATTATGATTAAAAAAAATTACAGAACTCTACATGCTTTGTAAGTAGGAAAACCTGCGAAATCGGCAGTGTATCAAATACTTGTTCCCCCCACTGTAGTAATTTAACAATGGAGGATTTTTTTTAATTGTAAAAGGACCTATCAATTCTGTCACCTTCTCACCCCTTTATATCAATACACACCACTGTATTTGATCAACCACTCTTCCTTCCTAGATATTACAGTGGAAAGAGCTATTATAGTCCTAGTGTCCTTACAGCCAACCTCAGGCAAGATAGTCCTGCACACATACTAAACTATGTGAGCCAACAGTTAATTACCCACAATGCCTCTTTATTCCCGACCGTGCAGGCTGAAATGGGTCTGGGGACAATTAGTATATTATAGGGCCTGTCTATGGTCCTTGCTATCTGGGATCTTTTAGACGTCCCAACTCTGACGTTACCCCATTGAAGTTTACATTTCAAATGGTTAAGGTAAGTGTTAGGGGTAGGTAAGGTTACGGTTAGCGTTTAGGATAGGGACGTCCCAAAGATCCCGGATAGCACTAACCGTCTGCCTACCAACTTGTTTTCATATTGGTAACAATATGTGCATTTTAAAGCCGTGTTTAAAGGTTAACTACAGTTTGAGTCATGCCAGATCCAGTCGGAGCAAGATTAATAAAACAATATAATGTTTTCTGTCTTTAACAAGTGGAACTTGGCATTTAACCTTTTATTGCATTTAGTCAATGACAAATTAGCCCTATTGTATGTGAAGGCTCTGGTAACCATTTTAGCATTTTTTCTAGTACAGTTCAGATTCATTATATCATATGAATAATGACATGGTTAACCACAATAATGTGTTTCTAATGGTTCTCCCCATTGTGTAAAATACAATAATGGGGGAATGTATTTTAAAAATGTATTTGATTATGCAAAGGACCTTTTATTTTATGATGTACAGTATTTTCATAATTATTTTAAAAGCTAATCGGACTACCAAAATGAGTTTGCAGAGGTGGTTAATTAATGTTTCCTGCCAGTGTACAGTACAAACATACAATACCACTCAGAAAGCTGAGTAGAACAGAAAAGAGATTATAAATGAGGTGGTTCGAGCCCTGAATGCTGATTGGCACTCCGCGTTACGTCGCACATAAGAACAGTCTTCAGCCATGGTATATTGGACAGAGACCACACCCCCTCTATTAATGCTGGAGAGTAAGTCACAAAAATAAGCATGGGTTTGTCTTATACTGTGCAATCAATACTATTGCCATGCCACAATTTCTTTAACAATTTGTTCAACGAAGTGACTGTAGTTTGATTAGATTATTAAAAACTATACATTAATTCCCCAACATATATACTCACTCTGTAAATGTTTCCATTTGACATTTTAGTCATTTAGCAGAAGCTCTTATCCAGAGCGACTTTCAGTCGTGAGTGAACACATTTTCAGACGTATTCGATACTGTACAAACTATAGGCATTAGATTGTTTAGAAGTCAGAAGCACAATATGAAGGAGAGTTCAAGTAACAGGTCAGACTAACATGATTGATGGTAACATTGTGGTTTTGTAGCATTACTTCTACCTCTGTAGGTATTGGCTGCTGGCAACACCGGACTGTCTCCAACCAGTCCACCGTTACAAAACAGTACATCGTGAGAACCATATTGGAGAAATTAAGTGAATTGCCTCCTTCATCCAAAACAAACAGCAGGCTTTTCAGAACTGGATGTGATAGTCATTAATCAGAGGGTGAGGCAGACCTAGAGCTCTCTAAACATGGAACCCACCTGAGACAGGACTGCAGGACCTTGGAGCTACAGAACACCAGGGTCTGTGTTCGCTGTCCTCAAACCTTGTGGTCACCTCCGATGTGTCAGCCAAGGCACAGCAGTGTAAGTCTGTCTGTCAGAAGAATTGTCTCGCTGGATGGCGAACCAACCCACTGAGCAAAAACAGGTTGAATGAACGTTGTTTCAATGTAATTTAAAAAACAATCTATGTAATGATGACACAGAGCATTGAATCAACGTGGAAAACTGTTTAGATTTGCAAAACGTCATCAACGTAAGGCATTTTTGTATTTTTTTTCTCACCCGATTTGCAACCTAAATCCAATGGCATGGCGATATGTTTTGTTTATTTCACATTGAATTCACATTAGTTGACAACTCAACTAATGTCATTCAAAACTAGACATTGAACTGACATCAGTGCCCAGTGGGAAGCCACCTCTGGCTTGTAAACGTTAGGTAAAGTTCAATGGTAGGCCAACAACACAGCAGATTTGTGTTGGGTATTATTGTGTTTTCCTGGTGTTTGACACCTAATGAGAAGTGAAAACTACGGAGGCCTACATCATAGTTCCATATACAGTACCAGTCAACAGTTTGGACACACCTACTCATTTAAGGGTTTTTCTTTATTTTTTACTATTTTCTACATTGTAGAATAATAGTGAAGACATCAAAACTATGATATATCTCATATGAAATCATACAGTAACCAAAAAATTGTTAGCCACCCTTTGCCTTGATGACAGCTTTGCACACTCTTGGCATTCTCCAAATCAGGTTCACCTGGAATGCTTTTCCAACAGTCTTGGAGGTGTTCCCAAATTTGGTCAGCACATGTTGGCTGCTTTTTCTTCACTCTGCAGTCCAACTCATCCCAAACCATCTCAATTGGGTTCAGGTCGGGTGATTGTGGAGGCCAGGTCATCTGATGCAGCACTCCATCACTCTCATTCTTGGTCAAATAGCCCTTACACAGCCTGGAGGTGTGGTTTTTGGTTTCTCACTTCTCACAAACCTCATAAACAACCATATCAAAAGAGATGCACGGGAGGCATGTGGAAAATAACTGTTATCCTGACCCCCCGCTTCCTGTTTCATACTAAAAGGAAGTGCCTCATAACGATGGGCTTGTGTTTTGGACCACACCACCTGTACTTTTGTAGAGTGTGTGGGGGGGGGGGGGTGCAACAGCAAGTCTTAGGGCCAGGAGGAGAAAGACCAGGAACAATGTTTCAATGACATTCAGAAGAATGGCCCATAATTACAACTGTACTGGCTGAGAGCAAGCTGTTTGCCCTGTTTGTGGCTGAATTAAGTGTGTGTATGTTGAGGGGGGTAGTGGTGGCGGTGGGTGGGCGGCCTGAGAATTAGATTTCCATTCAGAAGGGGCTTATTTAGGATATTTATTGTCCACATCACGTTTGCGTCCCCTCCTTTCGCTCTATCATTCTCTCTGTCTTTTTCTCACGCTTCATGGAATTGTTTTCCAATCATATTTATATATAGAAACACATTATGTCCAAGCGGTGCGTTCACATGGGTCGTGGCTGTAAAGCTCCAGAGTTGATTGTATGCAGGTGCTCTTTGAATAGGACATTGCAAGTTCCCGAGAAAAAACAACAACCTTTCTAACACAAAAATACTGAATAGATTCAGACTTTGTGTCCCCCAGAATGTTAACCCTCGCCTCGATGTCCGCGCCCATGTGGACATGTGATTAGCATAATACAAAATTCACCATCGCAATCTGTCTGTTTAAGCCGGGAGACTTCTGCTTCAACGGAAGTCTCTAGCTGCAGAGTCCAATGCTGTGTCTCAATCCACCCGTATCCGCCGATGTCGGCCTCCCGCCTCTGCAGTGCAAGGTAGCAGAGCTACAGCCGTGTTTGTTAGTACACGAGACATCCCAGAAATGGTGCGTTTCATGAAAGCGCCCGTCAAACACCAACAGTTTAAGCTGCCCACTATCAAAAGCCTGAGACTCTCACAAGACTTGCTTACAAGCTTCACGAGACTTGTCTGACGATACCCTGCTACAGACCCGTAAAACATTTATACAAATGCTTTTTTTAAACCAGGGTTACACATGTAACCTTTTTGTGATTGTTGTTAGTTTTTTTCCTGATGCTTCCCTGTACGTCTCCTTTGGATCTGTTTTGCCATGTATGCATGTGTTATTCAATGTTTTTCTATGAGCTAATAGCCGTAAATCCAAGTTCAATGTTTGTACACGACATGACCAAAAGTATGTGGACAGCTGCTCGGAAGGCTTTCCACTAGATGTTGGAACATTGCTGCAGGGACTTAATTCCATTCAGCCACAAGAGCATTTGTGAGGTCGGGCACTGATGTTGGGTGATTAGGCCTGGCTCGAAGTCGGCGTTCCAATTCGTCCCAAAGGCGTTCTATGGAGTTGAGGTGAGGGCTCTGTGCAGGCCAGTCATGTTCTTTCAAACCGATCTCGACAAACCATTTCTGTATGGACCTTGCTAAGTGCACAGAGGCATTGTCATACTGAAACAGGAAAGGGCCTTCCCCAAACTGTTGCAACCAAGTTTGAAGAACAGAATCGTTTAGAATGTCATTGTATGCTGTAGCGTTAAGATTTCCCTTCACTGGAACTAAGGGGCCCTCTTTGGTCTCATGAGTGGAATGTTCTTAATATTTTTCCTAATTAATAAAGATTACTTTATTTTTTTAAACACAGCCTTCTGTAATGTATATAAAGTGTCAAAATAAAGTGTCAAAATGTATTTCATATCAACTCAATATCTGACATGGAACAGGTGTCTTCTGTTTTTGAAGCTCATAACCATGTGTGTGAGGTGTATAGTTTGGTTTCAAAGTAGATTTGTTTAAGACTACCCAGAAACACTCTGTGTGACCCCGATTTAGCCCACTGCAGTAAAAGGTTAATATCGGTAATTGCTTTGGAAGGGGGCACGATTGTGCATTATGCTGTAGGACTACATTCACGAGGTATTCAATATTGCCACAATGGCTTAGTGACCTTAGCTCAAATGAGATGCTCCATAATGCAAATGAAATCGTTTTCTCATCAATTACTTGTGACTACAGTACGTTCCACCGGTTCGTGTTTGTTCAGTTTGTGTTTTCATAAACAGCAGGTGGGTGAAGGGATACAGCTGCATGCAAGATCAAAGCTTATACACTGACGGAGGCAGAGAATGGTTCCGAGGTCAAAGGGTGCAGGGTTATGGTTGATGCCTGGCAAAAAAAAACAAGATGGATGCAGCAGACACTCGTTTTTGGTGAAACCAGATAGGCAAAATGAGGTCCCCCTGGGACCACTGGATCCTGACCATTAGAACCACTCCCAATGGGTGAGGTGATGAATATATTTTTTTATATCCAAATGTACTGTATTTGTACTCTTTAGTCAGTATACAGACTCTCCTATGCAGAGTGGCACAGAGCATACAGCAAGGAAGCTATAAAGGAGAGTAAATGCAGGTAAACAAAAGAACAAAACTCTTGAAAATGATGGATTATATGACGTAATCCGAGAGTTTACAGAGTTCTGGTGTGATGTGAGTTATTATCATGGGCATTAGTTTAAGGCCATATTGATTACTTCTGCCCTAGGTCAAACTGATACAAATCTGTTATTTTCCTTAAAGTACATGAAAATCAACCAAATCGCATCCATTTTAAGCACATCTGTGTATTTTCTCCTGGTTACTGTTTTGAATTGCTCCCAGTATCCTCCAAATGCCCTCTTTCCAATCGGTCTAAACTCCACCAGTGATTTTATCAGTACCCCTCACGGTTTCCATACCAGGACGCTAATTAAGAAATTAATGCAGGAAAATCAATTGGCCTCAAGTTTGTGTGCAATGTATTCATGATGGCTTCAAGCTAACACCAATCAATGCTTTTTACATGGGTGGATAAAACGGCCTACTTTAAGTTATAGCTGGAGGATTTTGATAAGAATTTCAATCAAAATAAACACCTAATGAATTATACACCTTCATGGTGTTGTAAAAGGTGTATTGAATATATCCAAGGGCACGAAGTCTCTTTTGGTCACCACCTACCTATCTATCTATCGCTTACTATGATTCAACATGCCGGGAAGATTCCTCCTGCGTTTTCGCTGTACGTTTGATAACTGGTGTGCTTACTGTCTACTAACATGTTTGAAAGTGTCCCTACCGATTTACAATTCAAATGTGCATTCAGTGATCTGTGATGTTCTGCCTGTATTGTCAGTGTGTTTTGTGCGTTCAAGCCTATAGAGGACAAAAGCCCATTTGGGTGGTTCAAGCTGTGCACTCCATCAAAACGGTTTCATTGAGCAGCAACTTTGAATTTTTTTTGACGCAATTGCCTTCCTCCAAAGCCACAAATTGCAATTAGGATATAGCAATTCATTACCTGAACAAGAAGAGGGCAAAGGGCAAAGAGAGACACATATACCCCACACAAGCATGCCTTTTAATGTCATTGAAGCCACAGGTCGGTCCTCATAAACCACAGCACAGAGAGGCGGTGGTTTCATTGTCTTTATAATTTGACCAGCATAGTTAGCGATAACTGTAATGAAAACGCAGACCCTTGTTCCATCACTGTCCGTGCTTTTTCTTCACTCAGTGAAATGAGTCACATGTTCTATTTCCGTTCATTAACCAACCTCCCAAATGCATCATAAGCCTGGAAATCAGATCCCAGTATATTTGATCAATATTAATAAGGATAGGCTAACTCCTCTGGTAATTAAGAGAGTCCCTTGGCTTTGATTCAGACCATTACCAACGCCTCTGCATCTTTAGATAAAAAAAAAAATTAAAAATGGCCTCTTTTATTTAATAACATTAAATCCCGACATGCATCTTCTAAAAGCTTTAATAAGACAAAGATACGATTTGCATCCCCATACAAGTGTCTTTTTCAATTGATTAGGAAGCCGCCATTGATGTGTGAGAAATGGATGTTTTCCTCTGTTCTTAATGGGTTCTAATAGAAAAGGCGGAGACGTTGCTTCTTTGATGTTCAATCAGTCAAAATTCCCACTTCTTCTTTTGTCAGACTATATTTGGTAAATAACGGCGACAATCCGCGCGCTTTAATAAGATGAAATAGAGGGAGAGGGAGATGGAGGGTGATGGACAGAGGGAGAAAGGGGTGGAAGAAAGTGAGAGAGAGCAGAATGGTGAGAGGGAGCTGGAAAGGGAGGGATGAAGAGAAAGAGAGAGGGAGCGACAGGGCGGTGGTATTTCACATGTTTGTGTTTCAAATGCATGTATCTGCTTTCCATGGAGACTTTATGTGGCACGGAGCCCTCTGAGAAACACATGTAAGCACACACACTCAGCTACCCTTTCAATGGCAATCTGGATGCTTAAAAAAAATAGGGCAACTCTGGACTGAGCTCTCATATTCTGGGTTATTTGTTTATGGGTAAATTATATTTCACAGTACTGTCCCCATGCTTGTGTGAATTCCGTGTTGCTGTGAAACATTACTTTGTTAATTCCAAACAACATCCATATCATCAAAGTCTGTCCAGTCTCCCGGTTAATTCTGTCAAGCTTTGCCCATAGCACCAATGTTGTCTGTGTCACTCAACCCATAAAGTGAAGCTTTCTGATAACTATGAGAGGAATACAAACCACATTCACCACCAATGCCCTATCTAGTGCCAGGTTTTTGGAGTTTACATTCAGTCTATGCCCATTGCTCTGCCATGTATTTGGAGATGATATTCACTTAGAAGATTCACTAAAAACAAAGATTCACAAAGCCAGCCTGCACATCATCAAGTGGATTTGACTTGCAGATTAAAAACAAGGACATTGTAAGCAAACAAGGATGGCACACGTCATGTATATTTGAGCACTTCTGGAACACTGGAGCAGCTTTTAAACTCCAACATCTTTATTAGAGAGTGGGCGAGGCTTGGGTGTCTTCAATGACTCATTAGCATGCTGTTTAGTCCCCTCTCAAAAATGGGGAAAGGCAAGTGAACATTTTAGAAATAAAGGAAAAAAACGCTACGATAGAACCCTGAGTAGAGGAAAAGCAGCTGTTCTTTCCATTTGTCCTGTCAGCAGTTCGCCGCTGGACAGACAAGAGACAATAGACAGAGACACACGGGGAGGCATAGAGAGACTGAGGAAACAAACAATAGGTGCATAAATATTACATGATAAAAATAGGTCAGCATGATGGACTGAGGCGCAGGGAAAGTCAAAAGAAGAGATGGACAGGTGGCAAGAAAGATAGAGTGATAGGTAGATGGAGCGAGAACGATAAGGTTAAATAGAAAGAGGACAAGAAAGATAGAGTGATAGGTAGATGGAGCGAGAACGATAAGGTTAAATAGAAAGAGGACAAGAAAGATAGAGTGATAGGTAGATGGAGCGAGAACGATAAGGTTAAATAGAAAGAGGACAAGAAAGATAGAGTGATAGGTAGATGGAGCGAGAACGATAAGGTTAAATAGAAAGAGGACAAGAAAGATAGAGTGATAGGTAGATGGAGCGAGAACGATAAGGTTAAATAGAAAGAGGACAAGAAAGATAGAGTGATAGGTAGATGGAGCGAGAACGATAAGGTTAAATAGAAAGAGGACAAGAAAGATAGAGTGATAGGTAGATGGAGCGAGAACGATAAGGTTAAATAGAAAGAGGACAAGAAAGATAGAGTGATAGGTAGATGGAGCGAGAACGATAAGGTTAAATAGAAAGAGGACAAGAAAGATAGAGTGATAGGTAGATGGAGCGAGAACGATAAGGTTAAATAGAAAGAGGACAAGAAAGATAGAGTGATAGGTAGATGGAGCGAGAACGATAAGGTTAAATAGAAAGAGGACAAGAAAGATAGAGTGATAGGTAGATGGAGCGAGAACGATAAGGTTAAATAGAAAGAGGACAAGAAAGATAGAGTGATAGGTAGATGGAGCGAGAACGATAAGGTTAAATAGAAAGAGGACAAGAAAGATAGAGTGATAGGTAGATGGAGCGATAAGGAGAAGGACGATAAGGTTAAATAGAAAGAGGACAAGAAAGATAGAGTGATAGGTAGATGGAGCGAGAACGATAAGGTTAAATAGAAAGAGTTAAATAGAAAGAGGACAAGAAAGATAGAGTGATAGGTAGATGGAGCGAGAACGATAAGGTTAAATAGAAAGAGGACAAGAAAGATAGAGTGATAGGTAGATGGAGCGAGAACGATAAGGTTAAATAGAAAGAGGACAAGAAAGATAGAGTGATAGGTAGATGGAGCGATAAGGTTAAATAGAAAGAGGACAAGAAAGATAAGGTTAAATAGAAAGAGGACAAGAAAGATAGAGTGATAGGTAGATGGAGCGAGAACGATAAGGTTAAATAGAAAGAGGACAAGAAAGATAGAGTGATAGGTAGATGGAGCGAGAACGATAAGGTTAAATAGAAAGAGGACAAGAAAGATAGAGTGATAGGTAGATGGAGCGAGAACGATAAGGTTAAATAGAAAGAGGACAAGAAAGATAGAGTGATAGGTAGATGGAGCGAGAACGATAAGGTTAAATAGAAAGAGGACAAGAAAGATAGAGTGATAGGTAGATGGAGCGAGAACGATAAGGTTAAATAGAAAGAGGACAAGAAAGATAGAGTGATAGGTAGATGGTAGGCAGATGGAGCGAGAACGATAAGGTTAAATAGAAAGAGGACAAGAAAGATAGAGTGATAGGTAGATGGAGTTAAATAGAAAGAGGACGATAAGGTTAAATAGAAAGAGGACAAGAAAGATAGAGTGATAGGTAGATGGAGCGAGAACGATAAGGTTAAATAGAAAGAGGACAAGAAAGATAGAGTGATAGGTAGATGGAGCGAGAACGATAAGGTTAAATAGAAAGAGGACAAGAAAGATAGAGTGATAGGTAGATGGAGCGAGAACGATAAGGTTAAATAGAAAGAGGACAAGAAAGATAGAGTGATAGGTAGATGGAGCGAGAACGATAAGGTTAAATAGAAAGAGGACAAGAAAGATAGAGTGATAGGTAGATGGAGCGAGAACGATAAGGTTAAATAGAAAGAGGACAAGAAAGATAGAGTGATAGGTAGATGGAGCGAGAACGATAAGGTTAAATAGAAAGAGGACAAGAAAGATAGAGTGATAGGTAGATGGAGCGAGAACGATAAGGTTAAATAGAAAGAGGACAAGAAAGATAGAGTGATAGGTAGATGGAGCGAGAAGCGATAAGGTTAAATAGAAAGAGGACAAGAAAGATAGAGTGATAGGTAGATGGAGCGAGAACGATAAGGTTAAATAGAAAGAGGACAAGAAAGATAGAGTGATAGGTAGATGGAGCGAGAACGATAAGGTTAAATAGAAAGAGGACAAGAAAGATAGAGTGATAGGTAGATGGAGCGAGAACGATAAGGTTAAATAGAAAGAGGACAAGAAAGATAGAGTGATAGGTAGATGGAGCGAGAACGATAAGGTTAAATAGAAAGAGGACAAGAAAGATAGAGTGATAGGCAGATGGAGCGAGAACGATAAGGTTAAATAGAAAGAGGACAAGAAAGATAGAGTGATAGGTAGATGGAGCGAGAACGATAAGGTTAAATAGAAAGAGGACAAGAAAGATAGAGTGATAGGTAGATGGAGCGAGAACGATAAGGTTAAATAGAAAGAGGACAAGAAAGATAGAGTGATAGGTAGATGGAGCGAGAAGGTTAAATAGAAAGAGGACAAGAAAGATAAGTGATAGGTTAAATAGAAAGAGGACAAGAAAGATAGAGTGATAGGTAGATGGAGCGAGAACGATAAGGTTAAATAGAAAGAGGACAAGAAAGATAGAGTGATAGGTAGATGGAGCGAGAACGATAAGGTTAAATAGAAAGAGGACAAGAAAGATAGAGTGATAGGTAGATGGAGCGAGAACGATAAGGTTAAATAGAAAGAGGACAAGAAAGTGAATGGGAGGAGAGACGAAAAGGTATTGGTAAAGATGACGAGATGGTGAGGTGGAAAGCGGGAGGGAGAGGTGGAAGGAGGGAGAGGTGGAAGGAAAGGAAGGAGTGGTAGGAGGATGTAGGGAGAGTGCGCAGCAGGGAGCCAAGAAAGGCTAGGGGCTGGCTCCAGGCAGGGAGAGGTCATGGGAGGATTTAGAGAGCAGATCAACCATAGACACACTCGATAAACCCCCACGGACAGGAGGAGACCTGATACCGCTCGACACTTTGGAGCATTCATTTACAACTGTTCATATCCTTTAAGGAGCAAAAAAAAAGACTTGTCAATGCTGTTCGATATCTGCAACAAGCCCAAATACCGTAGCGTTGGGATACCATAGAATGCAGAGGGGTTTGTTGGGTGGATTTGTTTCTGCATTTGTTATGATTTACTTTTTACCGCGGGTGTTTTCAAGTTCCACTAAACAGTGGAAAAGGACAAAATTATGTAAATAATGTTTATGCATCCAGATCTATAGGAAAAAGATCAGCCGCAATTGTTTTACACAACTTTGTAGTGCACTTGCAATGTGAGGCCCAAATGAAGTTGATTATTTATGTCTATATTAGAACATAACACAGAACATTAACATGCATGTACACAATGAACAGGTGTGAAATTGAATCACTGAACCCTGTAGGCAAGATTGATAAACAGAATGCAGACAGGTCCGTCCGGGTTTGTCCAGGTTAGGTCGCCATTGTAAATAAGAATTTGTTCTTATCTGATTTGCCTAGTTAAATAAAGGTTAAAAAAACAGCACTACCTAGATCATCAGTATTTTGAAGTGAGCAAATATCTTTTTAAAAATGGTATCGATAAGGGGAAATATGAAGCTCAGTATAGTGCTGTTTAAACAGAGGAGGTACAGTCATGATATTCAGGTACCAGGCGGATTCCTGGTGTATTTCCCAGGCCTAAAATAATGGCCTCAATCTAATAGAGTTGATGTATATAACTATACACACAAACAGTACAGCATCACGACAATAACAGATACATTACTAAATCGTGTTACTGGATCCACACCGTGTGAAGACAGTCTGACAAAGCCATGAAATGTAACAATTATTTGACTATGTACTATCATAGTGTGTTTTTACTGTTCATTGTGTAACTTGTATTTTTAAGTGAAATAATTGTCTTTAAAATAACTCATTCAATTTGGCTCTGTTTTCCTAACCAACCCAGGATAGCAGTGTTCTTTTTTTATCAACTCAGAGACAGATGTAGGATCTTACTTTGATCAGCCTGTTGCAGAAGAACTACCCTGCAATGCAGGAAATGTAAAACTTGTAGTACATTTGAGGTTTGAAAAGGCTTCTGAAGTTTGTAATTTCCACTTTGAAATTCCAGACTTGATTTCCCTTATGAAGAATTGATCAATTCCTACAAAAAAGCCCATGAATGTCCATTATTATTATTAATTATTATTAATGTCCATTATTAATGTCCATTATTATTATTATTATTATTATTATTATTAATCATTATTATTATTAATGTCCATTGTTATTATTATTAATCATTATTATTATTAATGTCCATTATTAACGTCCATTATTATAATTACATTTCCTGTTGCTGCAAGATTTTTTTCCTGCATAAGCAAACTGGCTCAAATATAATCCTACATCTGTAGGTCTGAACAGGGCCATAGTTGCTCCCAAAAAGCCCATGAGAGGACTGAGGGCTCGTGTAGTGGTTACCGGCTCAGTGAAGCCTCAGTTCAGCGACCACCAGCCTCTCAAAAGTAACTCAACCCAAAAGTGAACATAAGAGGTTCTTTCTTTCACCCTTGTTAGAGACGGCCGCATCCATAGAAAGCTCCTATGGTCGACTGGTCTAAAGATGGCTGCCTACTCCAAACACCTCAGACCAAACCAGTAAAACCTCCCAAGAAGAATCTATCTAACTAAGTTGGTTTAAATATATTCATAGTCGTGTCTTAGGGGAACATATTTCAGTGTTGCACATAATTATAAGTCCTCAGGTGTGTGTCATTGAACTGTAAATCACCTTTGATTGTTAGAAGTGCCTTATTTCAATTCTCTCAACTCTCTTGCATTTCAAACACACCCTAAGTAAAGTAAGAGAAGGACAAAGGAGAAACACATTTTTTTTTTGTCTTCGTGGTTTGCAGAGAATAAAAGTTTCAGAGGGGCTGTTGCTCCCACGCCTCACTTTTTCCATCCAAGAAAGCTGTGTCAAAAAGTATGTTTTCTAACGGTGCCTAATTTGCATGTCTGAATAATACATACTACTTATGAGCATATTAATTAAATGTAATATAGACGCACGTCATTTGTAGGAAGACATTAGAACTCCAGAGTGACTTAAGATGTCAGCTGGTGAGCCCCCAAGGTCGCTCTCTCTAGTTTAGTCATTGTATGCACAAACATGGGATAAAATGTCCTCATTCATCATATTAGGGCCTTCAGTGAGAGACACTTCCCAGTCATTATCACCACTATGCTGCATCATTCAGGAACCTTGGCCATACATTCTCAGTATTTGTATTATCACCCTCTTGTATCTCACACACTTACAGAGATGAATAACAACTTAAGAAAGATTGTTAAAAAAAACCTTGAGGTCTCTATACATAGGTAAGACTGTGTGTGTGTGTGTGTGTGTGTGTGTGTGTGTGTGTGTGTGTGTGTGTGTGTGTGTGTGTGTGTGTGTGTGTGTGTGTGTGTGTGTGTGTGTGTGTGTGTGTGTGTGTGTGTGTGTGCGCGCTTCGGTCAATAACTCAGAGAGGCGGCGAGTGGAAAGGAGTCAAATCAAATCAAATGTTATTGGTCACATACACATGTTTAGCAGATGTTATTGCGGGTGTAGCGAAATGCTTGTATAGTGGAAAAGGTTGTAGGGGAGCGCCTCTGGGTGCACTTTGACAGGGCCGCCAGTCAAACGGGCCGGCTCTCTCTGTGTTTCTGTCAATCTCCCTCCTCTGAAGATTCATTTAAAGGGAGGAGGGACGCCTCACTAGCTCCAAACAGGTAAGAGAACCTTTACTATCAGGCCTCAGAGAAAGCAGGAGAAATCTGATGTGTTCTTTCAACTGTACTAAACTGAGCCAGGCTCACTGACTACAGGTAGGCCACTGTCAGCTGATTAAGAAAGAGAGAGACAAAGGGAAAGACAGAGAGATGAGATAAAGGGAGGGATATACATATGATGTGAGAGATGGAGAGACAAGAGTAAAAGTGTAAAGAAATGTATAGATTAAGGGGGTGGGAATGAAAAGAGCAAGATTTTGATCTATGGGAGCAAAATATCGTCTGTCTGATGGAAATCTCTTATCTCCAACACAGAAACTTTTTCATGAAAAGGAAAAAAATACCATATTTTTCCCGTTAACGAACATTCAATTGTGAAACTTCAGAAGCTATTTTGAATACATGTTATTGGTCCTAGAGGGATTAAATCTACATAGTGCATTGAGGGAATCACTTCGTTCAATAAAAAAAATAAAATAAAGGCTAAAATGGAGTTAACTGGTTTTCATCAGACAGTGACAATATGTACGTGTATGAGAGAGGGGGCGGGGTGAGAGAAGGGGGTAAAGTGAGAGAGAGAAAAGTGGGAACAGAGAGAAGGGAGAAGAGAGAGGAAGAGACAGAGTAAGTCTGTAGAGAGTATGTTGATCCATACCAATAGGCTTACAGTGATGGAAGGTATGGCCTTCCAATCTACCACTCTTAGGAGCGTGCTGGGGGCCTCACGCTGACACACACATATGTGTATGGGCTCACACGCACACACACACAGCTTTCTCAATATTTCATACAGCATGCCCTAACTGAGCTTCTCAAAGCTCACAAAACCAAGAGCACCAACCTGGCACACAGGTTCCATGGTACCCCCAAGCCAACTATGAAAACAACACATTCACCTACAATCTGACAGACTGCCTTTTCATCCAAAACCCAAAATGCAATATATTTACTTAAGCTTGTATAATTGTAAACCACGGCCGTCGTACGTAACGATAAAAAAGTGACCTCACATCAAATGTACACACCATTTCCTCAACACCACTAACGCTGAAAACACATCTTTATTCAGAAAGAGGGAAACGGCCCACATGAATAATAATAACAATAAAACCCTGCATTGTGTTTTTATTGGATAGAGAGAGATAAGAGGTGAAAGGTGGGAGAGAGAGCGCTGAAAGAGCAGCAGGCCGGAATCGAACCCAACCTGGCAGCGGTACATTATACATGTGCTCCCGAGGCAGCTAGCAGCTTCGACCGCTAGCCCACCCCAGTTCACACATTTCCTGTTTTGCTATTGTGTTTATTTGTGTTTGAGAATACGGTTTTGATTTAGTAAACCAACCTGGAGCTATTACAGTAGCCTACTGTGCTGTGATAGTTTCTATCCACTGGGATAAATAGTGACTTGTAGCTCCTTCCTGTCCTCTGCTGACCTCATCAATATGAGACGTGAGTATTGGGGATGAAGATGATTGGAAGTACCTTTAAGTTTCATGAAAAAGAGAACATAGCAACCAACTGTTTCGGCCCAATTTCTTGTTTTGAGCCGCCTCTCAAACCGAATATGGAATCAAACACGATTCTCGCCACACTGTTTTGTTTGGTCTGGTATTTTCTTCAAGCTGGGTGTCATCGGAGAGTAAACTATGTGTACATTTTCAGCCCTTTGAGTTTTTCCCCCTCTCTTCCTCTCTTCGCATGTGTGTGTGTGAGTGTGTGTGTTTGCGAACAAACGTGTGTGTGTGCTGGCTTTGTTTTTCTTTTTGAAAATCCCTTTGATGTGCCCTGTTTATTTATTTATTACAAAAGGCCTTTTCGGCGGTTAGGGCTACGGTGGTGGGTACGGCAGTGCTCGAAGTGCCATCCATCAACGAGGAGCCTCTTTGACGGATGAACCGCTGACCTCGCCTTCCCAGCATTCTCTGCTTCTGCCACAGTACAGGTAAAGCAGGGTCTTTTTAAAAAGGA
Organism: Oncorhynchus keta; assembly: GCF_023373465.1. Classification (NCBI taxonomy): domain Eukaryota; kingdom Metazoa; phylum Chordata; class Actinopteri; order Salmoniformes; family Salmonidae; genus Oncorhynchus; species Oncorhynchus keta. The sequence goes on from NC_068423.1 coordinate 14,777,152, forward strand.
GACACGCTTCCTCATCTGTCTGAGTATCAATGTGTGTCAGTGTCCGCTTATATTCATACTGTAACCCAATTCATTTCTAAATATGAACATATTATTCAGATATTATCTTTCCAGCTCTTGGTAAAGTTAACCTTGGTAACTGAGGACTCCTACTGTGTGGAGGTCATGTGACGTCATGCTGTTGATGTGACTGTTGCAGCAATGATTCATAGTAGGAACAAGTTTCAATTGTAAAAAAAACAACAACAAAATAAAACAATTGAAAATATGTTTCAGTTGAACAACTTCACTCATTTCTTTATACATGTTATTTATTACATGTTAGTGATACATTTATACCTTCCAGGATTTAAAAAAAATGTAACATTGTTTAAAGGTCCAATGCAGCCATTTTTATCTCAATATCAAATCATTTCTGGGTAACAATTAAGTACTTTACTGCGATGAACTAAAATAGCTTCTTAGCATAGACTAATTTCTCAAGCAAGAACTTTGCTAGGACTGTCTGAGCGTGGTCTGGCTGGGGAGGGGAAGACATGATACAAAAAGTGAATGAGGGCTCAAGGCTGGAGCAGGATCGTTGAACCATAAACACTGTCGACTTTCAGCATCCCCAGGGATTTCCATTCACATCGTTTTTGTTTGCCCTGTTTAAGAGGGAATTCATTTAGAAGGAAACAATTGTACTGATAGTGAGAGTACATCAGTAACAGTATTAGTTTGTTAAACCAAATTAATTTTCTTTCCATAACCTATTTAAGTGATAATGCCCGAGAAGCCGGTGTTTAGAGGATATATTGGCACGGGTGTTGTTAGGCCGAAGACAAAGTCGAGGGCTGGCAAACTGTGTCGCTGGTGACTACACGAAGGGAGGGGGTGGCCTCGGTCAAGCACCGCTTGCCTCTCTTCCCAGACTTGTTGATGACCTGATCCGGTCTTACGTGGATTTTCGCGACCGGGTTAGCTAACCTAGCGCTGCATAGCATGCTAGCCAGGTTGGCTAACTCGCCGAGACGAGCATGACCTATTGTTGCATACTGCCCAAGTAGAGTTATTTCTCGTTGTTAGTGAACCTTCTGAATTCTTCTCACCGGAGCAAAATTGTACCACTGCCATTATAGTAGTTGCATAGAGCTATAACATCATTTTCTCGCTTGGCCTTCAACCATAAGAAGTACCTCAGCAGATGTAAAGATTTCAAAAAAGAAAAGTTAAAAAGAAAAGTGCCTAGTTTTCTCCTTCACCTCATCTGTGCTTTATTTTTATTGACATATTAGCTAGTGTCTTATTTATGTATTCCTCAACGGTGGTTTTGATTTAAATGCCCCTTTTGTATGTCACCATTTGTTCAGCGAGTGTAAAAAGTGTCTATAAAATAGAGATATCAAATCAAATCAAATTTTATTTGTCATTTGTCACATACACATGGTTAGCAGATGTTAATGCGAGTGTAGCGAAATGCTTGTGCTTCTAGTTACGACAATGCAGTGATAACCAACAAGTAATCTAACTAACAATTCCAAAACTACTGTCTTATATGTACATAAGGATATATGAATGAGTGATGGTACAGAGCAGCATACAGTAGATGGTATCGAGTACAGTATATACATATGGGATGAGTATGTAGACAAAGTAAACAAAGTGGCATAGTTAAAGTGGCTAGTGATACATGTATTACATAAGGATGCAGTCGATGATGTAGAGTACAGTATATACGTATGCATATGAGATCAATAATGTAGGGTAAGTAACATTATATAAGGTAGCATTGTTTAAAGTGGCTAGTGATATATTTACATCATTTCCCATCAATCCCATTATTAAAGTGGCTGCAGTTGGGTCAGTGTCAATGACAGTGTGTTGGCAGCAGCCACTCAATATTAGTGGTGGCTGTTTAACAGTCTGATGGCCTTGAGATAGAAGCTGTTTTTCAGTCTCTCGGTCCCAGCTTTGATGCACCTGTACTGACCTCGCCTTCTGGATGATAGCGGGGTGAACAGGCAGTGGTTCGGGTGGTTGATGTCCTTGATGATCTTTATGGCCTTCCTGTAACATCGGGTGGTGTAGGTGTCCTGGAGGGCAGGTAGTTTGCCCCCGGTGATGCGTTGTGCAGACCTCACTACCCTCTTGAGAGCCTTACGGTTGAGGGCGGAGCAGTTGCCGTACCAGGCGGTGATACAGCCCGCCAGGATGCTCTCGATTGTGCATCTGTAGAAGTTTGTGAGTGCTTTTGGTGACAAGCCGAATTTCTTCAGCCTCCTGAGGTTAAAGAGGCGCTGCTGCGCCTTCTTCACGACGCTGTCAGTGTGAGTGGACCAATTCAGTTTGTCTGTGATGTGTATGCCGAGGAACTTAAAACTTGCTACCCTCTCCACTACTGTTCCATCGATGTGGATAGTGGGGTGTTCCCTCTGCTGTTTTCTGAAGTCCACAATCATCTCCTTAGTTTTGTTGACGTTGAGTGTGAGGTTATTTTCCTGACACCACACTCCGAGGGCCCTCACCTCCTCCCTGTAGGCCGTCTCGTCGTTGTTGGTAATCAAGCCTACCACTGTTGTGTCGTCCGCAAACTTGATGATTGAGTTGGAGGCGTGCGTGCCCACGCAGTCGTGGGTGAACAGGGAGTACAGGAGAGGGCTCAGAACGCACCCTTGTGGGGCCCCCGTGTTGAGGATCAGCGGGGAGGAGATGTTGTTGCCTACCCTCACCACCTGGGGGCGGCCCGTCAGGAAGTCCAGTACCCAGTTGCACAGGGCGGGGTCGAGACCCAGGGTCTCGAGCTTGATGACGAGCTTGGAGGGTACTATGGTGTTGAATGCCGAGCTGTAGTCGATGAACAGCATTCTCACATAGGCATTCCTCTTGTCCAGGTGGGTTAGGGCAGTGTGCAGTGTGGTTGAGATTGCATCGTCTGTGGACCTATTTGGGTGGTAAGCAAATTGGAGTGGGTCTAGGGTGTCAGGTAGGGTGGAGGTGATATGGTCCTTGACTAGTCTCTCAAAGCACTTCATGATGACGGAAGTGAGTGCTACGGGGCGGTAGTCGTTTAGCTCAGTTACCTTAGTTCTCTTGGGAACAGGAACAATGGTGGCCCTCTTGAAGCATGTGGGAACAGCAGACTGGTGGATTGAATATGTCCGTAAACACACCGGCCAGCTGGTCTGCGCATGCTCTGAGGGCGCGGCTGGGGATGCCGTCTGGGCCTGCAGCCTTGCGAGGGTTAACACGTTTAAATGTCTTACTCACCTCGGCTGCAGTGAAGGAGAGAACGCATGTTTTCGTTGCAGGCCGTGTCAGTGGCACTGTATTGTCCTCAAAGCGGGCAAAAAAGTTATTTAGTCTGCCTGGGAGCAAGATATCCTGGTCCGTGACTGGGCTGGGTTTCTTCTTGTAGTCCGTGATTGACTGTAGACCCTGCCACATGCCTCTTGTGTCTGAGCCATTGAATTGAGATTCCACTTTGTCTCTGTACTGACGCTTAGCTTGTTTAATAGCCTTGCGGAGGGAATAGCTGCATTGTTTATATTCGGACATGTTACCAGACACCTTGCCATGATTAAAAGCAGTGGTTCGCGCTTTCAGTTTCACGCGAATGCTGCCATCAATCCACGGTTTCTGGTTAGGGAATGTTTTTATCGTTGCTATGGGAACGACATCTTCGACGCACGTTCTAATGAACTCGCACACCGAATCAGCGTATTCGTCAATATTTTTATCTGACGCAATACGAAACATGTCCCAGTCCACGTGATGGAAGCAGTCTTGGAGTGTGGAGTCAGCTTGGTCGGACCAGCGTTGGACAGACCTCAGCGTGGGAGCCTCTTGTTTTAGTTTCTGCCTGTAGGCAGGGATCAGCAAAATGGAGTCGTGGTCAGCTTTTCCGAAAGGGGGGCGGGGCAGGGCCTTATATGCGTCGCGGAAGTTAGAGTAACAATGATCCAAGGTTTTACCACCCCTGGTTGCGCAATCGATATGCTGATAAAATTTAGGGAGTCTTGTTTTCAGATTAGCTTTGTTAAAATCCCCAGTTACAATGAATGCAGCCTCCGGATAAATGGTTTCCAGTTTGCAAAGAGTTAAATAAAGTTCGTTCAGAGCCATCGATGTGTCTGCTTGGGGGATATATACGGCTGTGATTATAATCGAAGAGAATTCTCTTGGAAGATAATGCGGTCTACATTTGATTGTGAGGAATTCTAAATCAGGTGAACAGAAGGATTTGAGTTCCTGTATGTTTCCTTCATCACACCATGTCTCGTTAGTCATGAGGCATACGCCCCCGCCACTCTTCTTACCAGAAAGATGTTTGTTTCTGTCGGCGCGATGCGTGGAGAAACCCGTTGGCTGCACCGCATCGGCGTTGCAGTCTCTGATGTCCCTCTGGAATGCCACCCTTGCTCGGATTTCGTCAACCTTGTTGTCAAGAGACTGGACATTGGCAAGAAGAATGCTGGGGAGTGGTGCGCGATGTGCCCTTTTTCGGAGTCTGAATACCAGAATACCGCCTCGTTTCCCTCTTTTTCTGAGTCGTTTTCTTGGGTCGCTGCATGCGATCCATTCCGTTGTCCTGTTTGTAAGGCAGAACACAGGATCCGCGTCGCGGAAAACATATTCTTGGTCGTACTGATGATGAGTTGACGCTGATCTTATATTCAGTAGTTCTTCTCGACTGTATGTAATGAAACCTAAGATGACCTGGGGTACTAATGTAAGAAATAACACGTAAAAAAAACAAAAAACTGCATAGTTTCCTAGGAACGCGAAGCGAGGCGGCCATCTCTGTCGGCGCCGGATGTGTGTGGTAGATAGATAGTGAAATACTAGTCATCCATCAGTCTAAACAATGAGAGCTGATGGACACTCAGACCAACGAGGCTATTTACTCAGAATAACCAACATACAATGAATGAGGACTCAAGGCTAGAGCACGTTTGCTGAATCACAAACACTGAAGGCTCTAAGCATCCCCGAGCATTTCAATTGACATCGTTTTTGTTCAAGAGGGAATTCATTTAGAATTAACATGTTGCATTCATGGTCAGGGTACAATGGTAACATTACTAGTTTGTATAACCACATGCTTTTTCTTTCCCTCAGCACCTATTGTTGCATACTGCCCAACCCCAAGGAGAAAATGATCTTACGGCTCTTTGCAACTAGTATAATGGCAGTGAGTGATAACATTTTGCTCCGGTGTTATACTCACTGCCGTTATCCTAGTTGCAAAGAGCTGTAAGATCATTTTCCAGCTTGGCCTTCAACCACAAGTACCTCAGCACATGTTGAGAGTTCAATGGCCTCATTTACACCTGGAACTAACATGCATCCGTCTACACTTGCATAATGCATGCCTGACTACCTCTGGAGATGGGCAGGAAGATCTGATCACAATACATATTTTAATAGTCTACACCAGTCCTGCCTTAAAATGTGGACACAATCAGAATGTGGATAAGATCAGGACAAAGAACGCATCTGAGAACCAGGTATAAACAGGGCTAATGGTTCTCCATTCCAAGTGTAAAAGAAAACAGTCCATACACATTCATGAAAAATATATTCGATTTACAAAAGAAATGTGTAACGTTTCCCTTTATACTGCACATTATATTCAGATGTGAATGCTATTGGGGATAAGTTGCCCATTCCACAATGTAAACGCATCACTATAGCCTGTATCCATGTTTCTTTCTCTCTCTATCCATATTTCTCTTCCTCTTTCATCGCACTGTCTTGTCCGTCGGGGCCCAAGCCCCCCTCCCCCTCTGACTCCCCTCCCTTGCCCCTCCGACAGAAACCCCCAGATGGAAACCACGGGGATTAATGATTCATAAGCTGCTATGTACACAATTATTCCTATTCTAATGCGCAGTAATGGCTCATCTAATACACATATGGCATGGATAGATGAATCTCCTAACAAACAACACAAAAAAACAACTAAATATTTACATTATTTGGTCATTTGGAAAAATTCTATATCTTGTGTCCTTTTGTTAACGAGACCCTGCATTCAACTTCGTGAAGTGTTTGGCCATCGATGTCAAACCTCTAGTTGACGTTGTTGTTTGGAGTTTGGCGGTTGGCTGAAGGTCACTGGTATTTCTCAGAGGGTCTCAGTCTGTGAATTCAGCATTTGAATCTCAGAGTGTAATTGAGCGTCTCGTGGTCTTCTGAACACACTGAGGGATTGAGTTCCGATCAATCACCCTCTATGGACAGTCCATACAGTCCAGCTTCAACCACAGTACTACATGTTGGTTGTATGGCTTCAGCCTTTGCACCAGTGCAATAATCTTAAATACCGAAGCAAATTTTGTTGTGACAAACTTTATTTGTTTCTTCTTTTTTTATGGGGGGGGAGAGGAGTCAATTCTGACTCCAACCTACAATGGTCAAGTGAAGGCGTCCAGGGCCCAGAAGGGTTGTCCTGTTTGGCATACTACTCTCAATATCCGTGGAAATTCCCTCTTAAATTATTTAAAAAAATCTTTAACCCACCTCCTCCTGCTGTCATGCAGAACCTTTCACAGAGTGTTGTTGATGAGTGTGATTATGATGATTAAGGTTGGGTCCTCTCTATCTTTCTCTTCCTGTTCCTCAGACATGGCCAGTAGGATTCTGATGCTTCCCTTTACCCATAATCCTTTCCCTTTCTTTTTTCTCTGATTAGAATTTCTGCCGTGGCCTCTGGGATTGGACGATTTGAACATATTTTATTTAACCGCTGTAAGGCCTAATATTCCAAAGCTGTGATCTATGGCAGAATTACAAGTCTCAGGGTCAAGGAGGGATTCTGCCACAGAAGGGGAGGGTACAATCACTCTTTAGAAAAAATGAAAGATAGAGACAAGAACACAGAAAAAAGGGGGAAGAATCTCACTAGTTGTCTTTAAAAATGAATGAGCAAATAGGTAATCCCAGTCACTGCATGGTAAGGAGAAAAATCTATATTGGCTCTCTGTTCATCTGGGCAGTCAGAAGAATCCTTGAGATGAACAAAAGTTGTGCATTTTGTTGCCGCCACTATACAACTCAATAAAGGTGTCTGTGTGTTTTATAATAGCGTGTGTGTGTGTGAGAGAGAGACTGACAATGTATGGGTCCATGTCAGTGAAAGTGTTTTGAATCATGTCTGAGTGAGTTTAAAAACTGACCAATGCCCACATTTTGAAAGCAAATATATTCTTCCTGCATATTACAGCACTGATATACAAGCATGATAACCACATAAAAGCAAGCAGGCTGGCATTCCTTACTGTGTTAGATGTATCCTACAGTACGAGTGAGGAAAAGGTGGTTGGGGATATAAGAGGATATCATATAAATTCTGCAACCTTTGAACTCCCCATTCAATTGACCCCTCATGCCAACCTGCAGGGGTTCCCATCACTACAATCCAATTTCACTTCCTGCACTGTGTAGAAAGACAGTCAGATGAGCACTGTGATTGGACACACCTTCATGAATGTTTAATCACTACCCCCCCCCCATCTAAGGCAGAGGTATCATGGAGACCTTCTGTCATCTTTCCATCCCATTTTCCTCATCTCCAATACCTTTCTGTCATCCTTCCAGCCCATCTTCCTCATCTCCAATACCTTTCTGTCATCCTTCCAGCCCATCTTCCCCATCTCCAATACCATTCTGTCATCCTTCCATCCCATCTTCCTCATCTCCAATACCATTCTGTCATCCTTCCATCCCATCTTCCTCATCTCCAATACCTTTCTGTCATCCTTCCATCCCATCTTCCTCATCTCCAATACCATTCTGTCATCCTTCCATCCCATCTTCCTCATCTCCAGTACCGTTCTGTCATCCTTCCATCCCATCTTCCTCATCTCCAATACCTTTCTGTCATCCTTCCATCCCATCTTCCTCATCTCCAATACCTTTCTGTCATCCTTCCATCCCATCTTCCTCATCTCCAATACCTTTCTGTCATCCTTCTATCCCATCTTCCTCATCTCCAATACCATTCTGTCATCCTTCTATCCCATCTTCCTCATCTCCAATACCTTTCTGTCATCCTTCCATCCCATCTTCCTCATCTCCAGTACCATTCTGTCATCCTTCCAGCCCATCTTCCTCATCTCCAATACCATTCTGTCATCCTTCTATCCCATCTTCCTCATCTCCAATACCATTCTGTCATCCTTCTATCCCATCTTCCTCATCTCCAATACCATTCTGCCATCCTTCTATCCCATCTTCCTCATCTCCAATACCATTCTGTCATCCTTCTATCCCATCTTCCTCATCTCCAATACCTTTCCCCCATCCTCATCTCCAAAATATTTCTGCCATCCTTCCATCCCATCTTCCTCACCTCCATCCATTATAGTATATCTATGAGCTTATGTTTATGTTTAGATGATTATGCATATGAAATTCCTCACTGATACAATTGTACCCCCCTTCCCCATCCCTAATCCCCCCACCCCCCTCCATGCTGCCATGCTAAGCGATGCACCCCCCCCTTGCCCCTCCCCAGTTCATTAGAGAGCTCTTCAGTAGCCTGTCATCGAGGATGTGCTCCATCAAAGCTGATCGACTCCCCGTTTTCCAGAAAGATGTCGTGGGTTATCACCGTTTGCTCAGATCTCCGGCTACGGGGAACATGAATAGCAGGCCGTCTTTTGAAGACTGTGATTTCTACACTGATGCCTCCCAGTTGGAAATGTAGAATATTGTCTGGTAAGACACCACATGCAAAGTAAATGACTGTGCAGCTTGGAACTAGCACAACAGTCAGGGCCTGCCTTCCATGCTTCTTGCAGCCTTGTCTGATCCATACATCCTTCCAGATCTCCTTCTCTCTTTAACTCTGTCGGTCTCTGTCAATCCAGCTCTACATTACACTGTCTGAGGGTTGACCAGAAGAACGCTTTTTGTCTCTGAAAAGAGAACAGACAAAAAAAATGTCCCTACTGACCTCAGATTTCAATTTGTAGACATACATTCAAATCCATGTACCATAAATTACTGCATTTAAATGTTGCAAAATGAAATGATAAGCATTGCATAACGAAACGAGAGGTTAAAAAGTATGCAAACATTTAAGAAGCCTAATACGGTCTACTGGGTCAATTATATGAAGTCTCCATTATCATGCAAATGGCAGCGCCGGTTACAACTGTATTCCTTTGTAGTGGTAAAGAGTTAATTTTTAGCTCAAAGGATATGTCAGTACTCTACAGGGAGAGAGATGAGAGAGATGAGGGAGAAAGAAAGAGGGGGAGATTCGTTTAGTCTGCTTCAGTCCGTGTCTGACCTGGTCTTTGTGTTCAGTGTTCATATTGTATGAGTAGGTAACCTGTGTCGGTGCTTCACTCTGCAAGTTGAGGTGCACGTAATAGAAGGTGCAGACATTGGATCTGACTGCGGTTCAGCCGTGGGTAAAATGGAAAGTTGCCGGCTCCGCCTTTCCTTCTTCCTGAAGTGTCAGGTTGTTTTTCGGTGCCGAATGAACGACAGAACGAGAGGGGCGGAGGAGGGAAGACGACAGGAAAGTACGACAGGGCATCTTTGTTGTTGGAATGCAATACTGCTTTAATGACAACACAAATTTTCTTCACATCTACAGAAAGCACAAAAATGTCTCGGGGGGGAGGGGGGAGAAACTAAACACCCCCCAAAAAAGTATGAAAAGCAACACAATGTTGAGTTCAGCTGCTCGGACTTGATCATCAAGATACTAGACTTACACTATTGATGGACATTTTGAACACCGACCGAAACATGCACACACGACACGCAAACCAACTGCACTCGCCATTGCACTATTCCGGCTCCATCTTTTCGCCCACAAGCACAAGGGTAGGCGCTCTAGACACGGCTGTAGCTCTGTGACCTACCGCAGAGAATAGGGCCATTGTCATGTCTTTGTGCGTGTAAACACCATTAAAATAAACAACAGCGTTGGATGATTTAAAAGAGAAAGAGAAGAGCAGGGAGGGGAAAAAGAAGAAAGCCATTCTACTTGGACTGGTACAAACAGGGGGAACATACTGTAGCCCTCTCTCTACTATCATAGAATGAAAGGGGGAACATACTGTAGCCCTCTCTCTACTATCATAGAATGAAAGGGGGAACATACTGTAGCCCTCTCTCTACTATCATAGAATGAAAGGGGGTTTAGGGGGTTGCTCCAGCACGTGTGACAGTAGAGAGGGATGCGTGTGTAATGTATTTTTGTCTGCGTTTGTGTGGACAGTCGATACAGAGGCAGACTCATCCCTATTGTCAAACGGCGTCATTGTGGACTTCGGCTCGCTGGTCTGCGGGTGGGCGTCCCTCACAGCGGAGACTCTCTGGGAGATAAAACGTCTGCCCTCCCATCGCGATCCCACTGTCGGAGTTGTTTACCTATCCCGTTTAAGGTGCGTCTTTCAGAGGGACAACGGCTCAAACGCTCCCTGTCACTATTCCTGTCCGCCTAAACGGCTGACAAACGGCAGGATTTTGTACCGGAAGGGGCCGCTGCCGAAAAGTTTACTCGTCCTGGGAACAATTATCCCCTTTTACCGGTTTTCGAGAGGACCCCTGGTTTGTGTATCAAACACCAGGAGACGTACGCTTAACCCGCGCTGTGGTTGAAGGGTGCTAGATTGCCCGATTTTTTAAATGTGGCATAAATGGCTCTTGCATAAGGAAGAAGAGATGACTCAAACCTAAATGGTAGACACATCTCCAAAACCTTAAAAAGCATATTCAGCCTTGGACATGACGAACTCACCAGCCCCTCAGACAATGATCATATGACAATGGACAGGGACATAAAACACGAGCCTGTCTAGCGATCGGAGAGAAGCAAACACATTTAAATGGCTTTAGACATCCAATTACTAATCACCCCCCCCCAAAATCCCTCCCCTCTCTCTTCCTGTCTGTATGGAGCTCACACACCTCTAGTCACTTGAGGTGGGTTAACACTGGGCTTAATTAAATATTAAAAGGTGTCTGTACCTGCTGCTATTGTTGCCCCTTGGAATAAGATAGAACCTATTTTTGACAAGTTTTCATCCTTCTCTCCGTGGCAAGATGCTCGTCGAAAGCCAAATCAGTCACAAAGAACAGAAAGGGGGTAATGAATAATCTATTTCGTACTTTAAAGGCACCCGCTGCTCGGAGGGAGAGAAGGAGAGAGAGAGAAAGAGAGAGGGAACGGAAGAAAGGAGGGATGGAGAGATATAATGTAAATGTAAATGTAAATATAAGAGGGCTGGGAAAAAAGGAAGGATGGGCAGACAAAAAGGAGAACAAGAGAAAGTAGACTAAAAAAAGGAGTGTTGGCAGATGATACCAGGCATCTGCCAAAGCAAGGAATCATATGACAGGCCTCCTGTTAACTAATACCCCCCCCCTCTAAACAAATCATTAGCCCTCCCCCTTTATCTAAAGTTGTTTAATGCCATTTCCTAATGAACATAATAGCCAGAAATAATAATGAAACAAAATACAAACATCTAAATGGAGCCCAGGCAGGGTTGTCGGCGACGCTCAATTATTTCCTTGTCAAGTGGGTCTGTTTTTAATGAGGCCCTGTGGGACTGACAGCTGTCTGTCAGCCCTGACTTTTTGACACCATTACAACTTCAAATAGAGCTGTGCTCGCTGTCTGCCGTGGCCACGCTGCCTGCCACGCTGTCTTCCGCGGCCACAATGCACGGCAGAAGGGAGGCTGCGGCAGCGCTACAACTCTGCTCACCCTGACAGGCTGGGAGAGAGAGAGAGGGAGGAAGACAGGGGTGAGGGAAAGAGGGAGGACGGGTGGGGGTGGAGAGAGGAGGGAGGAAGGGACCGAGGAGAGAGGACGAGCACACGTAGGCACTCCAGATAGGTACACACAATAATCAGTTGTTTGGCTCATATACACCAACCTCCAGGTATAGATCCTGATACACACCTCCACCTGTTCTTTCTTTTGATGGAAAAACCAAATCACACAGGTGATTATCTGATGAGGTTGGCAGGGATTTCTCCCCCCTCCTCCTCGTTTCCTCTCCTTATCCTCTTTTTTTACTCTTTCATTATTCCTCAACTTAATGATAACTCGGCCAGTGGTTGGCCCACGTGGGATTGAGGGGGAGCCACTATTTTGTTGGTCATTAATAGAACCTTTGAAGCCGCCGGGCGGCTGGGGGGTAGCGGAGAAAGCCCCCTCCCCCAACAAGCCCCCGCTTCCAAAATAAGACAACCGGCTTGTCCTGAAACGGAATAGCAAATGTCCTCTCTCTCTCTCTCTCTCTCTCTCGTTCTGCCGCACGGAGGCAGGCGGCCGTCTGGCCTGAGCCAGGCAGACCACCGGCCTTCTGGCTGTCTGTCGGTGGAGGACATGGGGGGTACCTGTGTATGTTTTAATGAGAGTATGTTTGTGTGTGAGTAATGTGTGTGTTACAGGGCTAATGAGAGCATCATTCTGCCCTAATGACAGACAGGACACACAAACAGTCCCTTTGCAGCGCCTCTCGGATTTTGCACATAAAACACAACAATCTTACTCTGTCCACCTACAGTAGAATGGCACTCCCCTTCCAAACTGGACTGAAACACACGTAGTATTGGGAGTTGGTAAAAACATGCAACAACATATCAGCTTGAAGCTGTTTGGGTTAAAGGCTCTACATAAACATTTTCATCATTACAACTCTGGACAAAACCCGAAGAAATAAGAACAATATTTAGATAGGACAACAGAGCAATTTCATTCATATTAAAAATGACTTAAGTCTGAATTCACACACAATCAAAGCAATCCATGAATGAACTGGTCCTGGAGAAATATGAACTATACATGTCATGTGATTCGCTGGCCAAAGACCATTGGTCTGCGTCAGGTTACGTTTACAATAGACTCCATAAAATGTACACTTAATGATAATCAACAAAAATAAATCATCAATTCTCAAACAATGTATATAAATAAATAGTAACAGAATTACTGGTAATATGAAAAACCTAAAAGCCTTTTTTTTCTCTGCGTACAATTTATGTAGATTTGCCAGTTAGTGCAGTATGTGGACTACTACAATCAATTCTATATTAATGTCATGTGTGTATGAACAAAATATCATGGAGTCTGGACAACGTTGAGATCAAACACAGTCCGATATCAATGATACGAGTGAATATTGTGAAGAGGACAGGCGAATCAAACAGTGTCTCCTTCCTTGAGTCAAAACAGAAGCAAACCTTTTCATGCGTTTTCTATAAGTCGAATAAGTCTTCCATTTACGAACGTAGATCTCATATTTGGGCCCAACCGTGTGGAAAGAGGTGACGGACTACCACCTCTTATTTGAAGGTACTGTCCTTTGTACCTGGAGGCTGTGTGTGTGTGACTGTGGACGCATGTAGTAAGCCCCAATGTTAATCAGAGTTGAGTCTAGCACCTAATACACTAGATGGATTGAAAGTTGGTCTGACAGAGAGGGAGAAGAAAGCCCTGCGTACAGATAGACAAGCACCCACACACACACAGAAAAGGGACTGCGGAAACCTTAGGTTAGACCATGGAAGTAGTGCATACACAACACTAGCAGGATTTACATCTAAACTCTTTGAATTCCCCATAGGCTCTCTCTCTACCCAGGGGAAAGATGGATCCAATCAAACACAGTCCAGTGACAACACCATGAATAATATCAAAAACAAAAGAACAAAAACTGTGGGGGCGAGAGAGAGAGAGAGAGAGAGAGAGAGAGAGAGAGAGAGAGAGAGAGAGAGAGAGAGAGAGAGAGAGAGAGAGAGAGAGAGCGAGAGAAAGAAAGAAGAGAGAGAGCGAGAGAAAGAAGAGAGAGAGAGAGAGACCCCTGTCATGGCCTGGAAAGTGATTCATTGGAACCATTTGTCCTAATTACTCCAGAGCAATGCTTTTGTCGCTATTAATCACGCCTGGTGTGTGTGTGTGTGTGTGTGTGTGAGAGAGAGAGAATTAGGGAGATCAGTGCCCTCGCACATTGAAATAGATAGCCAGGATGATGGTGATGAGGATGATGGCGCCGAGGACGAAGACCAGGACTCTGTTCTGGATGATTCTGCAGGGAGAGAGAGAGAGAGGAAGGGAGGAAAAAGAGAGGAGAGAGAGAGAAGAGAGAAGAGAGAAGAAGAGAGAGAGAGAGAGAGAGAGAGAGAGAGAGAGAGAGAGAGAGAGAGAGAGAGAGAGAGAGAGAGAGAGAGAGAGAGAGAGAGAGAGAGAGAAAAAAAAGAGAGGCAGAGGAGAGAGAGGGAAAAAAATAGGCAAAGACAGGGTTAGCCAGGGGTCACAGTCGTCTGTTTGAAATCACAGAGACATCTGAAACAACAAAATGTCCGGCCCTTAACTCAGAGGTTATCATGTTTAATGGGTACTATGAGGGCCTCACAAAAGGGTATTGACTGTTCACACACACTGACAAGACTGCTATTCAAAAGGGACACACACAGCTTGCACGCACAAATGCGCATGCGCACATAGCGCCCGCACACACAATAGTTTGGTCCAGCAACTCCCAAACACACAAAACTGCAGACAGGCTTTAGGGAAGGAAAGGGAAAAACTATTTAAAAATGTGATTTACATAATGAAGTGGAAAAAGTGTCTCAGGTTTCCTGGAGGTAATACAATACAACGTCTGTGAATTAGATGGAATTTGCCATAAAACACCTCGCTCTGTGTCAAGTAAACTTGACAAAAATAGACTTTGAACAAAAAAAAAAATGATGTAAAGAGAAAGGAGGACAAGGAGAGCAAATGTATGTTTTAGTTTGTTTGTGTGTGTGTGTGTGTGTGTATGTGTGTGTATGTATGCATATATGTATGTATGTATGTGTGTGTGTGTGTGTGTGTATGTATGTGTGTGTGTGTATGTGTGTGTGTGTGTATGTGTGTGTGTATGTGTGTGTGTATGTATGTATGTATGTGTGTATGTATGTATATGTATGTGTGTATGTCCGTAGTCCCAGACGTAGTCTCCAGAGCGCCTCTCCACACACTCCCCCACTCTCCGTCACTCCTGACAAATGACAGAATTATCACATTTGCTGACATGTGGAGGGGGAGTGGGGCCAGTGTCCACTGCTCTAAGCAGGAGATGAATAGCCCATGTTTTAGCCATTCATCACTGGGGCTGTGGAGCTGCAACTCAGGACTGCTCACTCAACCCCTACTACCTACCCCTTCCCCTCACCCAGCCCGACCCCCAGACCCAGCATCTATCCTGGCCGGAGTTTAGTGGCAGTTTACTCCAACCTTAGACCCGCTCTTTACATCTAGCCTCTGTCCTGGAACATCTTTAATCAGATACTAACCCCAGCCTGAGTTTCAGCCTCTTCCATTACTGCTACAGCCCCAGAGCCAACTTTTACAGCCTGGTTCTACACTAGCCCTGCTCCAGTCCAATGCTCCAGTCCATGGCCCCAGCCTGACATGGAGAGGGTCTCCAGGGGCCCGAGCCCTCAATTTGGAAACAGCTCAGCAGGTCGTGTTTATGAGAGTGTAAGTTACACAAGTGATGGTGAGAATATCCCTTCGTAATGACAGTTAAGCTACGACAGAACACTCCATTCACCATGTTTATCACAGATTGATTTGAATAAATGGGCCTGGTCTCTCCTGATAGGGTGCTGGCGCTGCAGCGTTTGCATAATGCAGAGCCCGAATGGGGAAGAAGCTGGAAACATTAATCAGCGCGTGTTTAGCAAGGCCACAGCTCCACCCTTTAATCGCCATTCATTATTAACCAGGATTATTTACTCGCAAACACTCCAACAGAGATGCTCGTTTGTTACTGTATGTGTTGTGTTTGGGGATCCTGCCGCTAGTTCAGTTGACATCTGTGGAGGCAGTGGGGTTGAGATGAATGAGGAGGGGTAGATGGGAAGTTTGTCTTGGTTAAGGGGATAGGGTGGTAGTAATTTAACAGTTGTACTTTAATAAGCATAAATGAACTATTTATAAGTAGTGCTGGTAGGATATATATGCATTTATAACCATGTATTAACATGGTATGCATAACACAAATGACTAAGAAAGCTTTGAAGTATTTCTTATCAGCATTTATAATGACTTAATAATACAAGTAATTATTAAGCTCTTCACTTGGGTAACGTACAGGGTAGTGCTTAGCGATTAGTGCGTTTTGAAGTCTGTTTCGGTTCAATTATGAAAAAAAACGATCACCGTTTTATTTTGGTTTCGATGATTTATTTATTTGACATGAAATGCACTATCCATTATGGGGGTTGAATGCTGTAACACAGAATAAAAGTCCCATGATGGTAGTGACTGACCATGACTGCTCGTCACCAATTAACCAGCACTTATTCACATTACTTCAAAATGATTTCAGTTGTTGTGTACATGACATTTGTTTTATTTCACAATTTGATTACTTAATTCCAAGTCATCATCTCATCACTCTGCTGCCTATGCCGTCGGAGAAAATCTGGTAGTTCTTCAAACTTTTAAAATCACTAAGACCATGTCTTTTCAGGTAGCAATACCTCACAAAGTGCTCTCTATCCCTCTCCATCATGCGCTCTCTCTTCTCTCCATTTCCCTGTCTCTGCTCGACATAGAATGGACAAGGAGGCGGGTGTGCAATGGATTATGGTCATTGTAGTTAATTACCAGGTTTTCGGCGCTAAAACTGTCGAATGTTGGCGTGTTGGAAATCTAAAACTCCCTACTACCTCGCACAGTTTGGGCTTGATCTGATTTATCTCTAGAGAAACCGCGCATCGAGCTCTCAGAAAAAAACCCAGAACAAAATGGAGTTCAAATAATTGAACCAATGTCGCTCAATTTCAGTTGATCGCTCAGCACTAGAACAAGGTTAAGGGTTGTACACTACACCGTCAATGAAACAAACATTACTCTTAAAAAAGCCATCCATTTGTTGACAGAAGTGGGATCCTCAGACAGGACGATCTCGCAGGAGTCCATAAGCAATAACAGAAAATACAGTGTCACTGGTCAGGACCGGAACGCCTAGCCTAAGGAACTCTTCGTCTGTTGCTCACGGTCTGAAGTCCTTTTTCTCTTCATATTTGATACTTCATATTGGCGTTATTCCTGTATTGAAATCCCTAACTAGGGGTGTCTGGTGTACTGGATAGGGAACATGTCTCCTTAACAACATCAGGCCTGGGGGAATCTAAATGGAAAGCGGATTGGAGAGGAGGAGAGGACCACGGGCTGGTCTGTTTGATGCGTACCAAGTCATTTGAATGAATGAGTAAAATGCATGAGACAGGGGGCCCTCTCCTGCCTACAGTAATGTAGATTAATATACCGTCGGTTAGGGCTCTCTCCTCTGACAACACTCTCCGAGGATGGAGGAGAAGGTCCTCAGGCTCCCAGGCAACCCCCTCCACCCCCCCACGCCCAGGCTGCCAGACAGGGAGGAGAAGAGGAGAGCCCAGAGTGGAGGAGAGGAGCGAGGGATTAGAATGGAATCTTAATTCACTTGAGCCATGTTTAAATCCATTTAAGAAACAGTGTCTGTGACACTTTAAGAGTGTAAGCCCAGCCCTCTGACAGACTCTGTAATTAACCCCCAGAATCCCCACGACAGAGAGAGAAGGTAGAGGTGTGAGAAGAGGAACATTCACAGTTGGTTTGGCTAGCTAGAGGCGGTGTCTCTGTAAAATAACCAAGCATTCACATGTATATCCAATAGTGCCTAATGGCATGACCTCAGAAATCTACATGTACACTACCGTTCAAATGTTTGGGGCGACTTAGAAATGTCCTTGTTTTTGAAAGAAAAGCATGTTTTTTTGTCCATTAAAATAACATCAAATTGATCAGAAATACAGTGTAGACATTGTTAATGTTGTAAATGACTATTGTAGCTGGAAACAGCTGATTTTTTATGGAATATCTACATAGGCGTACAGAGGCCCATTATCAGCAACCATCACTCCTGTGTTCCAATGACACGTTGTGTTAGCTAATCCAAGATTATAATTTTAAAAGGATAATTCATCATTAGAAAACCCTTATGCAATTATGTTAGCACAGCTGAAAAATGTTGTCCTGATTAAAGAAGCAATAAAACTGGCCTTCTTTAGACTAGATTATCTGGAGCATCAGCATTTGTGGGTTCGATTACAGGCTCAAAATGGCCAGAAACAAATAACTTTCTTCTGAAACTCGTCAGTCTATTCTTGTTCTGAGAAATGAAGGCTGTTCCATACCAAGAAATTGCCAAGAAACTGAAGATATCATACAATGCTGTGTACTACTCCCGTCACAGAACAGTGGAAACTGGCTCTAACCAGAATAGAAAGACGAGTGTGAGGCCCCAGTGCACAACTGAGCAAGAGGACAAGTACATTAGAGTGTCTAGTTTGAGAAACAGACGCCTCACAAGTCCTCAACTG
This sequence comes from Oncorhynchus keta, assembly GCF_023373465.1. Taxonomy (NCBI): domain Eukaryota; kingdom Metazoa; phylum Chordata; class Actinopteri; order Salmoniformes; family Salmonidae; genus Oncorhynchus; species Oncorhynchus keta. The sequence continues at coordinate 14,795,527 of NC_068423.1, forward strand.
GCAGATTTATTAAATAGTTCCCGCAAAACACCAGTCTCAACGTCAACAGTGAAGAGGCGATTCCGAGTTGCAAAGAAAAAGGCATATCTCAGACTGGCCAATAAAAAGAAAAGATGAAGATGGGCAAAATAACACAGACACTGGACAGAGGAGCTCTGCCTAGAAGGCCAGGATCCCGGAGTAGCCGTTTCCAGCTACAATAGTCATTTACAACATTAATAATGTCTACACTGTATTTCTGATCAATTTGATGTTATTTTAAATGGACAAAAAAATGTGCATTTCTTTCATAAACAAGGTCATTTCCAAGTGACCCCAAACTTTTGAACGGTAATGTACGTAACACATGCGAGTTATTCATAAAGAAAGACCACACATATGTATAATGTGTTCATTAAAATTGGTCACTACAAACCATCATAAGATGATGTAGACAAAAACCACATTATACTGCGATACTGTTGATAACAGTCCCCTTCTCCATAATCCACTGGACCTAATTTGCAATGATCATTTTCGCTACAATGGTCGTCCATCTAATAGATATCATCCACACTGCAAATATGATATATGCCACAAAGAGATGGACCAAATCTACCAGCCATATACGATTACAAGCCTTATTTATTCAAATGAAGTCACATAATGCCACCGTAAAAATCTCCAAACATATCTTGGACCAGAGAGTTTCAGTGTGAAAAACATGGTTTCTTCTACTGTATGGCAGATCTAGGTCTGACACATCACATCTCCAGACAGAACAGAACTTATCAAACCGGATCCATCCTCTGTGTTTGACACTTGACAGAGGGGAAAATAATGGGAGGGGAGGGGTGTGTGTGTTACACACAACTCAAGACTTGAGATAAACCTTACCTCTGGCATACCTTCTCATGAGGCCCTTATGCGATCCCACCATCTCGCTCTGCTATTTCCCTTTTTTCCCCACTCTCTCATTCACTCTCTCTCCCCCCCATTCTCTCACTCTCTCTCCATTCTCTCCCTCTCTCCCAATTCTCTGTCCCCCCTCATTCTCTCGCTCTCTCTCAGTCTCTCCCCATTCTCTCTCTCTTTTCCCCCACTCTCACATTCTCTCCCTCTCTCCCAATTCCCCCCCATTCTCTCGCTCTCTCTCAATCTCTCTCCATTCTCTCTCTCTTTTCCCCCACTCTCTCATTCTCTCCCAATTCTCTCTCTCCCCCCATTCTCTCGCTCTCTCTCAATCTCTCCCCATTCTCTCTCTTTTCCCCCATTCTCTCCCTCTCTCTCTCTGCTCTTTCCCTCTTTTCTCCTTTCTCTCTCTCGCTCTCTTTCCCCATTCTCTATTTCATTTCCCCATTCTCACACTCTCTATTTCCCCCATTCTCTCTCCCTTTTTCCCCATCTCTCTTTTCCCCCATCCTCTCACTCTCTCTCTCCATTCTCTCTTTCCTCCCATTCGCTCCCTCTCGCTTTCTCTTTTTCCCCCATTCTCTCTCTTTTTCCCCATTCTCGCCCTCTTTCCCCACTCTCCCTTTCCCCATTCGCTCTTTCATTTCCCCCCATTGTCTCTCTCTCTTTTCCCCCATTCGCCTTCTCTCTTCCCCCATTCTCATTCTCTTTCCCCATTTGCCCTCTCCCTCTCTCTTCCCCATTCTCTTTATTTAATTTCCCCCATTCTCTCTCTCTCTTCCCCCATTCTCCTTCTCTTTCCCCATTTGCCCTCTCCCTCTCTCTTTCCCATTCTCTTTATTTAATTTCCCCCGTTCTCTCTCCCTCTCTCTTTCCCATTCTCTTTATTTAATTTCCCCCATTCTCTCCCTCTCTTTTCCCCCATTCTCTCGCTCTCTCTTTCCCCCATTCGCTCTCCCTCTATTTTCCCCCATTCTCTCTCTCTTTCCCCCAATTCTCTCTCTCTTTCCCCCATTCTCTCTCTCGCTCTCTCCTTTCCCCCATTCTCTCGCTCTCTCTTTCCCCCCATTCTCTCGCTCTCTCTTTCCCCCATTCTCTCTCTCCTCTTTTCCCCCATTCTCTCTCTCCTCTTTTCCCCCATTCTCTCTCTCCTCTTTTCCCCCATTCTCTCGCTCTCTCTTTCCCCCATTCTCTCTCTCCTCTTTTCCCCCATTCTCTCTCTCCTCTTTTCCCCCATTCTCTCTCTCCTCTTTTTCCCCATTCACTCTCTTCTTTTCCCCCATTCTCTCAAATTCAAATTCAAGCTGCTTTATTGGCATGAAAAACAATGTGTCAATATTGCCAAAGCAACACTGTATACAATATCCATTGTAACAAAATGATAAACAACAAATAATAATATAAAATGGTAAATAATACAAAATAAAATACAAAAATAACAACAAAATGGTAACAGTCAATAGTAGAAATGTAATAAATATAAAAATATAAATATAGAAAATGAAACTATAACTAACGTATAACTAAATAACGGTCATCTTCACCATTACATCAGTACTACAACTACCATCATCATTACTACTGCCACCACCATCATTAAACTGCTATCATTACCATTACCACCCACACCACTATTTGGAATGATAAACAACAATAACAATAGTAACAACAATAATAATAACAATAATTAAGTTACTATTTACTATGCAGATGTTATTATTCAGTGTCCCTCAGGCTATGGCAGGAAAATACATATTTGGCTGCAAGAGGAGCCATTGCCATCTCTGTCTTTACCTCCCCTGTCGTGCATTGACCACATACACCCATTCTGTCTCTCTTTGTTTTCCCCATTCTCTCGCTCTTCTTTTCCCCCATTCTCTCGCTCTTCTTTTTCCCCATTCTCCCGCTCTCCTTCCCCATTCTCTCGCTCTTCTTTTTCCCCATTCTCCCTCTCGCCTTCCCCATTCTCCCTCTCTCCTTCCCCATTCTCCCTCTCTCCTTCCCCATTCTGTCTCTCTTCGTTTCCCCCATTCTCTCGCTCTTCTTTTTCCCCATTCTCCCTCTCGTCTTCCCCATTCTGTCTCTCTTCGTTTTCCCCATTCTCTCGCTCTTCTTTTTCCCCATTCTCCCTCTCGCCTTCCCCATTGTCTCTCTTCGTTTTCCCCATTCTCTCGCTCTTTTTTTCCCCCATTCTCCCTCCCGCCTTCCCCATTCTGTCTCTCTTCGTTTTCCCCATTCTCTCGCTCTTCTTTTTCCCCATTCTCCCTCTCGCCTTTCCCATTCTGTCTCTCTTCGTTTTTCCCATTCTCTCGCTCTTCTTTTTCCCCATTCTCCCTCTCGCCTTTCCCATTCTGTCTCTCTTCGTTTTCACCATTCTCTCGCTCTTCTTTGGTACCCTTTCTGCAGGCTCATCCTGACATGACCATCCAGCATGACAATGCCACCAGTCATACTGCTCATTCTGTGCACGATTTCCTGCAAGACAGGAATGTCAGTGTTCTGCCATGGCCAGCGAAGAGCCCAAATTCTCAATCCCATTAAGCACGTCTGGAACCTGTTGGATCAGAGGGCGAGGGCAAGGTTCATTCCCCCCCAGAACTGTCTGGGAACTTGCAGGTGCCTTGGTGGAAGAGTGGGGTAACATCTCACAGCAAGAACTGGCAAATCTGGTGCAGTCCATGAGGAGGTGATGCACTGCAGTACTTAATGCAGCTGGTGGCCACACCAGATACTGACTGCTACTTTTGATTTTGACCCCCCATTTGTTCAGGGACACATTATTCCATTTCTGTTAGTCACATGTCTGTGGAACTTGTTGTTGAATCTGGTTAAGTTCATACAAATATTTACACATGTTAAGTTTGCTGAAATTTAACACAGTTGACAGTGAGAGGACGTTTCTTTTTTTGCTGAGTTTATAAGCACTTTTGGGGGTCTACTGGGGGCGGGGGGTTATGAAGTGGTGTTCTGAATATTTTCATGAGGGTTCTCTTCCCGTATCCTGTCAACATGCTGTACTTTCATTGTTGACAAAAAAGGGGGATTTACATGACCTGTTGTATTGCTGTGTGCAGGATATAAAATTGTATAAGACTGTTGGTCCAGTCTTATTGTGCACCTGACTGCTCTATTGTTGACTTCTTTCTAATAACACATGATTTTAGACATTTGCAAACCGTTTGAGATGAATGTGGGTTTACCTTCTTTGGATCAGGAGAAGGCTTTTGACCGTGTAGACCACCAGTACTTGCTCAAAACAATGAAAGCCTTTGGGTTTGGAGATGTCTTTTTGTTGTCTTGGATGAGGGTCCCACGATAGCATTGTCTGCGTATGCAGATGACGTGACTGTTTTATTACACGGGGTGAGGATGTTAAGGTTCTCTTTTAAACACTTTAAAGGTGTATGAGGGGGCCTCCTCATCTAGAGTCAACTGGAAAAAGAGTGAATCGCTGTGGGCAGGTCAGCTTCAGACGGTGTCCACTCCACGGTTACCAGGGAGGATTCAGTGGGGCAGAGATGAGATGACTTTGGGGTTTTTTCCAGGCTGCGATGTCTTTCAGAAAAATAACTGGGAGGGTGTAGTGGAGAAAGTGGGAGGGTGTAGTGGAGAAAGTGGGAGGGTGTGTGCCAGATTGTCAATGTGGAAATGGGTGCTACCCCAGCTGTTGGGGAAGGGTGCTGGCAGCCAATAATCTAGCTGGCTCTGCTCTGTGGCACAGACGAATGATTTTACAGCCAATGGGGGGGTCTGATACAAGAGCTTCTGAGGACCCTGATCAATTTCTTCTGGTCTGGACAACACTGGATTAAAGCCCTGTACCTGCCACTGCATGAGGGTGGGCAAGGCCTGGTGGACATTTCTTCCAGGATCAAGGCTTTCCGGCTTCAAGCAGCCCAGAGACTGTTGTACAGTGACGGTTCTAGCTGGGTCGACACAGCCTACACATTGATGAGGAGAGCGGGCTGTTTGGGCTTAGACAAGCATATTTTCCTCTTAAAGCTAGAGGGGGGGATTTGTCTGGCCTGACCCCATTTTATGAGTCTGTTATGCAGGTTTGGAGAGTTTTTGTCATGTCCCGTAAGGAACATGACAAAAAAAAAACACCACCAGGGATCCAGTCCGTGTTATGTGTTCAGCCAGCCTACGTTCATGCCTGTTAGGTGTGCCGTGTATCAAGTCATCTGGTGCGGAGCAGGAGCAGATCATTAGAAGAGCTGGGAGAAAGAGCTGGGATCTGATCATCTCACCTACTGAGGAAGGTCGTCGCTGAGGTCTGCAACTCCTTGCCAGTACTTCATCAGCAGTATGTGACTGACACTTCCAATTCTGATCGGTGGAACGAGGGTCTGGATTATGTGTTCCCTGCGCTGAATGTTAGTGCTGAGGAGGGGGCATTAGAGGAAGACGTGGAGATGCTGCTTTCCTTCCATACCCCGGAGCTGGGGGAGTTCAAGGAGGTGGGTAGAAGCCCATGTACAAAATCTGTGTAAAAGTGTCCCGTGCTTCTTCCCTGGAAGGGGTCAAATCTACGAGGTGGCCGGGTGTGTTTGGTACTGGTGCCTCCCCAAGGGGCTGTTGGCGGTCTTTATATAAACTGCCTATTGAAAAGTTGACAGCTGACCTCCAATGGAGGATAATACATGGAGCCATAGCCACCAATATGCATCTGGTACACCTGGACCCTACTGTTGGGGATGGGTGTCCATTCTGTGCTGATCCTGAAACTCTGGCACATCTGTTCTGACAGTGTCCCTGGTTGGTCGGGATGATTGACCTGATCACTACTTGGTTCTCAGCTCTGGGAGAGGTGTTCTCTTCCCAACAGTTTATATTTGGGCTAAAGTACAGTTTTAGTCAAAGGGGTGTAGTTCTCTTGCAGGGACAGCTAAATTAGCAATATGGAAGACATGAAAGAACAGTATTCGTGGACAGGGGTCTGTGGAGGTGGTGGGAATGCTGGGGGGGATGTTGGCAGCGAGACTAAGGGATGAGTTTGCCTATTACAAAATGGTTAACAACATTGATCTGTTTATGAGTATATAGGGTATTAAGAGTCTGTTGTGTTTAGTTACTGCTGAGGAAGATTTGGTGTTGTGTTTTTAATTGATGTGTAACCATGGTTTTGTTTGAGTGTTTATTGTGTTGGGACCCAATAAATGTAATTTAAAACTCACTCTCCCCCCATTCACTCCCTCTTTTTCCCCACTCCCTCTCTTTTCCCCCATTCTCTCTCTTTTCCCCCATTCTCTCTCTTTTCCCCCATTCTCTCCCTCTTTTTCCCCATTCACTCCCTCTTTTTACCCATTCACTCCCTCTTTTTCCCCATTCCCTCTCTTTTCCCCCATTCTCTCTCTTTTCCCCCATTCTCTCTCTTTTCCCCCATTCTCTCTCTTTTCCCCCATTCTCTCTCTTTTTCCCCCATTCGCTCGCTCCTTTTCCCCATTCTCTCGCTCCTTTTCCCCATTCTCTCTCTTTCCAATCTGCTCTCTATTTCCCCATTCTCTTTCTTCCCAATTCACTCTCTATTTTTCCTCATTCTCTCTTTCCAATCCCCTCTCTTCCCCATTCTCTTTCCCACCCATTTACTCTCTCTTTTTCCACATTCTCTCTCACTATTTTCCCATTCTCTCTCACTATTTCCCCATTCTCTCTCACTATTTCCTCATTCTCTCTCACTATTTCCTCTCTCTCTCTCTCTCTCTCTCTCTCTCTCTCTCTTCTCTCTCTTTCCTCCTCTCTCTCTCTCTCTCTCTCTCTCTCTCTCTCTCTCTCTTCTCTCCTCTCTCTCTCTCTCTCTCTCCCTCATTCTCTCTCTCTCTCTCTCTCTCTCTTTCCCCATTCTCTCTCTTTCCCCATTCTCCCCTCATTCTCTCTCTCTCTCTCTCTTTCCCCATTCTCTTTCACTATTTCCCCATTCTCTCTCACTTGTCCCCCATTGTCTAACTCTCTTTCCCCATTCTCTCTCTTTCCCCATTCTCTCTTTCCCCATTCTCCCCTCATTCTCTCCCTTTCCCCATTCTCTCTCTTTCCCCATTCTCCCCTCATTCTCTCTCTTTCCCCATTCTCCCCTCATTCTCTTTCTCTCTTTACCCATTCTCTTTCCCCATTCTCTCTCTTTTTCCCAATTCTCTCACCATTCTCTCTCTTTATCCCCATTTTACCCCTCTCTTTAATCCCCATTTTCTCACCTCACTTTTTTCTCCACTCTCGCCCGCTCTCTTTTCTAACCACTCTCCTTTTTACCCCACTCTCACCCGCTCTCTTTTCTCACCACTCTCCTTTTTACCCCACTCTCACCCGCTCTCTTTTCTCACCACTCTCCTTTTTACCCCACTCTCACCCGCTCTCTTTTCTCACCACTCTCCTTTTTACCCCACTCTCACCCGCTCTCTTTTCTCACCACTCTCCTTTTTACCCCACTCTCACCCGCTATCTTCCCCCCACTCCTGCCCTCTCTTTTTTCGCCCTCTCTTTCACCCCACTCTCGCCCTCTCTTTCACCCCACTCTCGCCCTCTCATCCCCCCACTCTCCCCCCCCCGACTCCCCCCACTCTCGCCCTCTTCCCCCCCCACTCTCGCCCTCTCTTCCCCACTCGCTCCCCCTCTTTTCCCCACTCTCTCGCCCCCTCTTTTCCCCCACTCTCTGTTTCTCCTCTCTCTCGCCCTCTCGTTTCCCCACTCTCTCGCCCCCTCTTTTCCCCCACTCTCTGTTTCTCCTCTCTCTCGCCCTCTCGTTTCCCCGCTCTCTCGCCCTCTCGTTTCCCCGCTCTCTCGCCCTCTCGTTTCCCCGCTCTCTCGCCCTCTCGTTTCCCCGCTCTCTCGCCCTCTCGTTTCCCCGCTCTCTCGCCCTCTCGTTTCCCCGCTCTCTCGCCCTCTCGTTTCCCCGCTCTCTCGCCCTTTCGTTTCCCCGCTCTCTCGCCCTCTCGTTTCCCCGCTCTCTCGCCCTCTCGTTTCCCCGCTCTCTCGCCCTCTCGTTTCCCCGCTCTCTCACCTCTCTCTTTTCTCACCACTCTCCTTTTTACCCCACTCTCACCCGCTCTCTTTTCTCACCACTCTCCTTTTTACCCCACTCTCACCCGCTCTCTTTTCTCACCACTCTCCTTTTTACCCCACTCTCACCCGCTCTCTTTTCTCACCACTCTCCTTTTTACCCCACTCTCACCCGCTATCTCCCCCCCCCCATTCCTGCCCTCTCTTTTTTCGCCCTCTCTTTCACCCCACTCTCGCCCTCTCTTTCACCCCACTCTCGCCCTCTCATCCCCCACTCTCACCCCCGACTCTCCCCCACTCTCGCCCTCTTCCCCCCACTCTCGCCCTCTCTTCCCCACTCGCTCCCCCTCTTTTCCCCACTCTCTCGCCCCCTCTTTTCCCCCACTCTCTGTTTCTCCTCTCTCTCGCCCTCTCGTTTCCCCACTCTCTCGCCCCCTCTTTTCCCCCACTCTCTGTTTCCCTCTCTCGCCCTCTCGTTTCCCCGCTCTCTCGCCCTCTCGTTTCCCCGCTCTCTCGCCCTCTCGTTTCCCCGCTCTCTCGCCCTCTCGTTTCCCCGCTCTCTCGCCCTCTCGTTTCCCCGCTCTCTCGCCCTCTCGTTTCCCCGCTCTCTCGCCCTCTCGTTTCCCGCTCTCTCGCCCTCTCGTTTCCCCGCCCTCTCGTTTCCCCGCTCTCTCGCCCTCTCGTTTCCCCGCTCTCTCGCCCTCTCGTTTCCCCGCTCTCTCGCCCGTTTCCCCGCTCTCTCGCCCTCTCGTTTCCCCGCTCTCTCGCCCTCTCGTTTCCCCGCTCTCTCGCCCTCTCGTTTCCCCGCTCTCTCGCCCTCTCGTTTCCCCGCTCTCTCGCCCTCTCGTTTCCCCGCTCTCTCAACCTCTCATTTCCCCGCTTTACTAGAGAGAAAAGCAGCTGGGTCACTTCCCAAAGATGGGGAACGCTATATGTGCATGCAAGTGAAGGAGAGAGTTGGAAGGAGAGAGGGAGAAGTATGAGAGAGGGGGAGGAGAGATGGAGAGAAAAGAGGGAGAAGTATGAGAGAGGGGGTGGAGAGATGGAGAGGAAGAAGTATAAGAGAGGGGGAGGAGAGATGGAGAGGAAAGAGGGAGAAGTATGAGAGAGGGGGAGGAGAGATGGAGAGGAAAGAGGGAGAAGTAGGGGAGAGAGATGGAGAGAGGAGGGAGAAGTATGGAGGGGAGGAAGGAGGGAGAAGTATGATGGAGAGGGGAGGGAGAAGTATGAGAGAGGGGGAGGAGAGATGGAGAGGGAGAAGTATGAGAGAGGGGAGGAGAGATGGAGAGGAAAGAGGGAGAAGTATGAGAGAGGGGAGGAGAGATGGAGAGGAAAGAGGGAGAAGTATGAGAGAGGGGAGGAGAGGGAGAGGGAGAAGTATGAGAGAGGGGGAGGAGGATGGAGAGGAGAGGGAGAAGTATGAGAGAAGAGGAGGAGAGATGGGGGGAGGGAGAAGTATGAGAGAGGGGAGAGAGAGAGGGAGAGAGGGAGAAGTATGAGAGATGGAGGGGAGGAGAAGTATGAGAGAGGGGAGAGAGATGGAGAGGGAGGGAAGTATGAGAGAGGGGAGGAGAGATGGAGGAGAGAGGGAGAAGTATGAGAGAGGGGGAGGAAGATATGAGAGAGGGGAGGAGAGATGGGGAGAGAGGGAGAGATGGAAGATGAGAGAGGGAGGAGGAGGATGGAGAGGAAAGAGGGAGAAGTATGAGAGAGGGGAGGAGAGATGGAGAGGAAAGAGGGAGAAGTATGAGAGAGGGGAGGAGAGATGGAGAGAGAGAGGGAGAAGTATGAGAGAGGGGAGGAGAGATGGAGAGGTAAAGAGGGGAGAAGTATGAGGAGGAGGGGGAGGAGAGAGGAGATGGAGAGGAGGGAGAAGTATGAGAGAGGGGAGGAGAGATGGAGAGGGGAGGGAGAGATGAGAGGGGAGGAGAGATGGAGAAGTATGAGAAGTAGAAGGGGAGGAGAGATGGAGAGGAGAGGGAGAAGTATGAGAGAGGGGGAGGAGAGATGGGGGAGAGGAGAAGTATGAGAGAGGGGAGGAGAGATGAGAGGGAGGGAGAAGTATGAGAGAGGGGGAGGAGAGATGGAGAGGAGAGAGGGAGAAGTATGAGAGAGGGGAGGAGAGATGGAGAGAGGGAGTATGAGAGGGAGGAGAGATGGAGAGAGAGAGGGGAAGTATGAGAGAGGGGGAGGGAGATGGAAAGAGGGAGAAGTATGAGAGAGGGGGAGGAGAGATGGAGAGGAGAGAGGGAGAAGTATGAGAGAGGGGAGGAGAGATGGAGAGGAAAGAGGGAGAAGTATGAGAGAGGGGGAGGAGAGATGGAGAGGAGAGAGGGAGAAGTATGAGAGAGGGGGAGGAGAGATGGAGAGGAAAGAGGGAGAAGTATGAGAGAGGGGGAGGAGAGATGGAGAGGAAAGAGGGAGAAGTATGAGAGAGGGGAGGAGAGATGGAGAGGAGAGAGGGAGAAGTATGAGAGAGGGGGAGGAGAGATGGAGAGGAGAGAGGGAGAAGTATGAGAGAGGGGGAGGAGAGATGGAGAGGAGAGAGGGAGAAGTATGAGAGAGGGGAGAGATGGGAGGAGAGATGAGAGAGGGGAGGGAGAGAGGAGAGAGGGAGAAGTATGAGAGAGGGGGAGGAGAGATGGAGAGGAAAGAGGGAGAAGTATGAGAGAGGGGGAGGAGAGATGGAGAGGAGAGAGGGAGAAGTATGAGAGAGGGGGAGGAGAGATGGAGAGGAGAGATGGAGAAGTGGAGAGAGAGGGGGAGGAGAGATGGAGATGGAGAGGAGAGGGAGAAGTATGAGAGAGGGGGAGGAGAGATGGAGAGGAGGAGGAGATGGAGAGGAGATGGAGGAGAGGGAGAAGTATGAGAGAGGGGAGAGAGGGGAGGAGAGATGGAGAGGAGAGATGGGGAGAAGTATGAGAGAGGGGAGGAGAGATGGAGAGGAGAGAGGGAGAAGATGAGAGAGGGGGAGATGGAGAGGGAGAAGTATGAGAGAGGGGGAGGAGAGATGGAGAGGAAAGAGGGAGAAGTATGAGAGAGGGGGAGGAGAGATGGAGAGGAGAGAGGGAGAAGTATGAGAGAGGGGGAGGAGAGAGGGAGAAGTATGAGAGAGGGGGAGGAGAGATGGAGAGGAGAGAGGGAGAAGTATGAGAGAGGGGGAGGAGAGATGGAGAGGAGAGAGGGAGAAGTATGAGAGAGGGGGAGGAGAGATGGAGAGGAGAGAGGGAGAAGTATGAGAGAGGGGGAGGAGAGATGGAGAGGAGAGAGGGAGAAGTATGAGAGAGGGGGAGGAGAGATGGAGAGGAGAGAGGGAGAAGTATGAGAGAGGGGGAGGAGAGATGGAGAGGAGAGAGGGAGAAGTATGAGAGAGGGGGAGGAGAGATGGAGAGGAGAGAGGGAGAAGTATGAGAGAGGGGGAGGAGAGATGGAGAGGAGAGAGGGAGAAGTATGAGAGAGGGGGAGGAGAGATGGAGAGGAAAGAGAGCTGGAGCAATGGAGAATAAAAAGGAGAGAAGACGCAGCGGAGAGCACGAGGGAAAAAACAGAAACTCTAGAAGAGCCCGTTTACTCGGGGAAGGAGGCTGGAAGAGAGCCTCCTCAGAGAGATGAAAATAATGAGGACTTTTCTGTCAGGAAAGATTCACAAAATCATACGAGTGGTATTAAAATTTTAAAACTCTTATTTTTTTTCTCTCCCCCTCCCCTTAGTGTTTTTTCTTCACAGCACACCCTTATTACCAGCTCTAATGAGACCAGGGATACACCTCTGTGATGTGTGTGTGTGTGGGGGGTCTGGGTCCAGCCCCCTTGTGCCATGCACCCCCCCACAACCCTAAATTCTCTACAGCCCCTCACACACCACCTCTCTGCAGGCTCTGAGGTGGATGTGCGGACAGACAGACACACGGACACTACACAGCACTACTACCGTACAACACAAACTTAACACCCAGAGATGTTTTTCTCCTTTATCCCCCTTCTTTCAACTACTAGGCCAATAAAACACAAATCAATGGCTGTCTGACCCGTTCTGGTTCTTTCTCTAAATCCTGGGAATATGCAGCATGGGAGAGGAGTGAAGGAGAGGAGAGAAAAGAAGGGAGGGGATGATGGAGGGGGAAAGAGGGAGGAGGGAAGGGTGCTGGAACCATCAATGTGTTCACAGAGAAAGTGATGGACATCATGCAGAAAGCTGGGGGAAGCCGAGCCCTGACGAACGTGTGCGCTTGTGATCATAAACTAATACAAATATATATTTTATTCTATCGCCCATCTTCACTCCCCTCCTCTACACAAACAGTCATGTCAAAGTTGTCTATTTAAACAAGCGGAATATAAACAGGATTACAGAGGAATATAAACAGGGTTACAGAGGACTATAAACAGGATTACAGAGGAATATAGACATGGTTAATAGAGGAATATAAACAGGTTTATAGAGGAATATAAACAGGGTTACAGAGGAATATAAACAGGGTTACAGAGGAATATAAACATGGTTATAGAGGAATATAGACAGGTTTATAGAGGAATATAAACAGGTTTATAGAGGAATATAAACAGGGTTATAGACGAATATAAACAGGTTTATAGAGGAATATAAACAGGTTTATAGAGGAATATAAACAGGTTTATAGAGGAATATAAACAGGGTTATAGAGGAATATAAACAGGTTTATAGAGGAATATAAACAGGTTTATAGAGGAATATAAACAGGTTTATAGAGGAATATAAACAGGTTTATAGAGGAATATAAACAGGTTTATAGAGGAATATAAACAGGTTTATAGAGGAATATAAACAGGTTTATAGTGGAATATAAACAGGTTTACAGTGGAATATAAACAGGGTTACAGAGGAATATAAACAGGGTTACAGAGGAATATAAACAGGGTTACAGAGGAATATAAACAGGGTTATAGAGGAATATAAACAGGTTTATAGAGGAATATAAACAGGTTTATAGAGGAATATAAACAGGGTTATAGAGGAATATAAACAGGTTTTATAGAGGAATATAAACAGGGTTATAGAGGAATATAGGTTTACAGGTTTATAGAGGAATATAAACAGGTTTATAGAGGAATATAAACAGGTTTATAGAGGAATATAAACAGGTTTATAGAGGAATATAAACAGGTTTATAGAGGAATATAAACAGGTTTATAGAGGAATATAAAGTTTAGGGTTATAGAGGAATATAAACAAAGAGGAATTAAACAGGTTTAGATATGGAATATAAAGAATATAAACAGGTTTATAGAGGAATATAAACAAGTTTATAGTGGAATATAAACAAGTTTATAGTGGAATATAAACAGGGTTAGAGGAATATAAACAGGTTTATAGAGGAATATAAACAGGTTTATAGAGGGATATAAACAGGTTTATAGAGGGATATAAACAGGGTTATAGAGGGGTATAAACAGGGTTAAAGAGGGATATAAACAGGGTTACAGAGGGATATAAACAGGGTTACAGAGGAATATAAACAGGGTTACAGAGGAATATAAACAGGGTTACAGAGGAATGTAAACAGGTTTATAGAGGAATATAAACAGGGTTACAGAGGAATATAAACAGGTTTATAGAGGAATATAAACAGGGTTATAGAGGAATATAAACAGGTTTAGAGGGATATAAACAGGGTTATAGAGGAATATAAACAGGTTTATAGAGGAATATAAACAGGGTTACAGAGGAATATAAACAGGGTTACAGAGGAATATAAACAGGGTTACAGAGGAATATAAACAGGGTTACAGAGGAATATAAACAGGGTTACAGAGGAATATAAACAGGGTTACAGAGGAATATAAACAGGGTTACAGAGGAATATAAACAGGGTTATAGAGGAATATAAACAGGTTTATAGAGGAATATAAACAGGTTTATAGAGGAATATAAACAGGGTTATAGAGGAATATAGACAGGTTTATAGAGGAATATAAACAGGGTTATAGAGGAATATAAACAGGTTTATAGTGGAATATAAACAGGTTTATAGAGGAATATAAACAGGGTTAAGAGGAATATAAACAGGGTTATAGAGGGATATAAACAGGGTTATAGAGGAATATAAAGAGGTTTAAGAGGAATTTATAGAGGAATATAAACAGGTTTATAGAGGGATATAAACAGGGTTATAGAGGAATATAAACAGGGTGGAATATAAAGAGGTTTATAGAGGAATATAAACAGGTTTATAGAGGTTTATAGAGGAATATAAACAAGTTTATAGTGGAATATAAACAAGTTTATAGTGGAATATAAACAGGGTTAGAGGAATATAAACAGGTTTATAGAGGGATATAAACAGGTTTATAGAGGGATATAAACAGGGTTATAGAGGGATATAAACAGGGTTATAGAGGGGTATAAACAGGGTTATAGAGGGATATAAACAGGGTTATAGAGGAATATAAACAGGGTTACAGAGGGATATAAACAGGGTTACAGAGGGATATAAACAGGGTTACAGAGGGATATAAACAGGGTTACAGAGGAATATAAACAGGGTTACAGAGGAATATAAACAGGGTTACAGAGGAATATAAACAGGGTTACAGAGGAATATAAACAGGGTTACAGAGGAATGTAAACAGGGTTATAGAGGAATATAAACAGGTTTAGAGGGATATAAACAGGGTTATAGAGGAATATAAACAGGTTTATAGAGGAATATAAACAGGTTTATAGAGGAATATAAACAGGGTTACAGAGGAATATAAACAGGTTTATAGAGGAATATAAACAGGTTTATAGAGGAATATAAACAGGTTTATAGAGGAATATAAACAGGGTTACAGAGGAATATAAACAGGGTTATAGAGGGATATAATATCAAGATTGATTCAATGGAAATAGCTATAAGAACGGCCATGTTTCAAAAGAATGAAACAGAGGGTAGAATGAGTCAAATCTTCACTATTTTATCAGAAGAGCTTCCAAACTAAATGAAACCGGTCAACCACATTGAAAAAGGTGAGGGGTTCTGCCTAGAGCTTGGATAATAGGTTGACCCCCGGGCTACACCACAAAGCAGGTTCAATGAGCAAGCTAGCTGTTTATAAACCAGAAATCATTTTCCGGTTCATTAAGAAAGCTGTTTTAGTATGTGTTGTTGGTTGAGGAGTAAAAAAAAAGTTAGTTCAGGATATTTAGTCAAGTCCGTTGGCTAAGTCCTTGATGCTGTTTGTCATATACCCCCCTCAGTAATAGAATGAGACTTGAATCCTCTGTATGTATGTTCTGCCCATTGCCCCCAAGGGTGTGTTCAAGCTAAATTAGATTTTCTATAACTGGTTCCAATGAATCACTCTTTCTAGGCCCTGACAGGGGTCTCTCTCACTCACACACACAGACAGTGTGGGCACACAAGCACAGAAAGAGCGTGTATTAAAGCATCATTTTTCCCGTAAAGAGTTTTTACAGCTTAACACACACGCACACCTTTTTTACTATCCTTGTGGGGACCTAAAACGGATTTCCATTCAAAATCCTATTGTCCCTAACCCTACACCTAACCGTAACGCCAACTCTAAAGCTAACCCTTATTCTAACCCTAGTCCTATAAACCTTAAAAATGGCCGTTGTCCCCATGGGGACCTGGGAAATGTCCCCACGAGGGACAATTGTCCTCGTTTTACTATCCTTGTGGGGACTTTTGGGGATTTCTGGTACCCACGAGGATAGTAACACACAGACTGCCAGGGCTGACGGCTGGAAAAAACACAGCTCTTTAATTGTATATTATTCACTTTAAGAAGGCCCCGACATCATGTAATTCCCGAATGAAAAACAGTACTTATGCACAAACACACACTCTCACTCTATCCCCTACTGGATGTTGTATCTCAATAGGACCTGAATACTATAATAAACATTTTCACAAGGGATTATTAGCCAAATTACTGTGCCAATGGCTCTCTTTATGAATTAACGTATTAACATATATAGTTAAGGAGATTCTAGAAAGAAATGCTCATATACACCACAGGACTTGATATGTAACGAGGGCTCTCTTTCCCTTCCCACACGACCTTGTTCAATCTTTAGCTCTATTTACAGTATTGTACATTCTGTGCGACGGTTGGAAGGACGTTCGATTGTATCCTTTTGGAGTTCATGGTCTGAGCGAGTTGCACTCGAACTTCGCACAGACCCACGAGAGCAGCACCGGGGCGCTACAAGTTCATCCATTTTTTATTTGGAGGCTAACAACCTGGCCAGCAGCCGAGGACTTGGAACTCTCCTGGAAAAGTGTTGGAGGGTGGAGAGAGAATGAGATGCAGAGAGGAAGAGGAGATGGAGGGGGAGAGAGAATGAGATGCAGAGAGGAAGAGGAGATGGAGGGGGAGAGAGTGAGAGAGTGAGAGAGAGAGAGAGAGAGAGAGAGAGAGAGAGAGAGAGAGGGAAAAAGGGAAGACAGTGCGCTAAGTAAGTGTGTGTGAAAGAGAACCAGAGAAAGTGAGTGAGAGAGTGAGAAAAGACCTCGCTTGCAACTCTTTCTGGAATTTTCAAGAACTTTTGCCTGCAGTGGTTTCAGGCACCTGCAGTTTCATGTCCTGGTATGATGTGGCTTTCTCTTTGTTTAAAAAAAATGATAGATAAACAGATCCCTGACCTAGCAGGCAGCTTGCCAGAGTAGTAGTTCTCCCTCTCTAAAATCTCTCTCCCCCCTCACCCCATCCCCCTCTCCTTGCTTCATGTACTCCTTTTCTGTTTTATACTTACCTCACCTTTTCTTGTTTAACCTCTTTCTCCCACACTTTCTCCTTCGCCTTAATCACTCCCTCCCTACTTTCCTTTCTTTCCTTGCATCCCTTATTCCACCCTTTTCCATATTCTCTTCACACGCCCCCCCCCACACACATTCTCTCTCTCCCTCTTTATCCCCAGTCTCTCGCTGATGTGAAACGCAGCACAGGGTTCTTTGTGCACGTTCAGCGCTGTGGTCAAGTAAGCCGATGAGAGATCACAAGCCCTACCTAGCATCAATGTATCCCAGACAGTCACAGAATCAATGCACTCTGCACAAGGCTAAATGTGCAGAAAGGGATAATGTGTGCATTGTGTGTCCCCGCAAACTTCACCTCTCCTCTTCCCTTTCTGTGTCACAGGACATAGGCATCTCAGAACAAACAAATAGCTGGAGAAAGCCGAGCTGAGGAGCTTTTCGAGTGGGTCCACAATGGCTTAAATTTTCTTTTAATTTGGTGGCATACATCTACGATGCTCAAATGTGTCTCTGTGGGATTTCTTAGAGGGGCCTTCACTTGGAGGGCAAGGTTATATTGCTGTGCAAATGCCACACATAACTGTGTATGTAGGCATACATGGATGGTTCATGTGAAATAAAGCACTTTTATAGCTTTCATTTCCTTTTACGAGGTTATACTATATGCAAGGGTACCAACTGCTCCTGTGACTGATGCTACGCATTCTGGGAAGGTGACTGGGCGGAGTGGGACATTGAGACGGGAATCTTTTTTACATTTTTATACCTTTATTTTACTAGGCAAGTCAGTTAAGAACAAATTCTTATTTACAATGACGTCCTAGGAACAGTGGGTTAACTGCCTGTATCTTTCCAGCCTGGAGGTTGATTATACAGCGCCCAATAAATGACGTTTCTCACTATTTCATCTCACCTGCTAGGATTTCCGAACTCAAAACCTCTCGGACACATTCCATCGGAGGGCCTGCCGCGTATCGGATTACCGGGCCCTGCTGAAAGTGTCAACACTAGCCATGGAACCATGGGCCTCCAAAACTATGATGCACATACATTTGTATTGTCTTTTCAGTATTGAAATCTCACTAGGCCACATAAATCGTGCTTATGGGCTGTCCAATCGAAAGGCAGGAAAAAACACACACAAAAAAACAAAAAAAAGAAGTTGAGCCCGGATGCTCTGGTTTATGACGTCGGTGTGCTGCGTTTCAGTCACACAATACCTGCCACAGATCGAGAGAAAGGAGAAGGATGGATGCCACACAGGGCTTTGATTGGATTCTGTCACACAGATGTCTTGTAGAGACTTTGGTGAAAGTTATTAAGTCAGCTTTATAGGTGCATGTTGTGCTGCTTTTCTTTGTCGAGGTATTGTGTCTGACAAGCTAGTAGGTATTGTCATTTCATACCGATTTCTTTCGTCATGGAATTTGGAAACTAAGCTATTTAAAAAAATTAATATTGAACCGTTATTTAACTAGGAAAGTGAGTTATGAACAAATTCTTATTTACAATGACGGCCTCCCGGGGAACAGTGGGTTAACTGTTCAGGGGCAGAACGACAGCTCGGGGATTCGATCCAGCAACCTTTCAGTTACTGGCCCAATGCTCTAACCACTAGGCTACCTGCTGCCCCAAATTGGATCAGGAATAGCTACGTTTTTAAAAGAATGCTTGGGTTCGCAGCATTACTGACTTGCCTAGTTAAATAAAGGTTCAATAAATAAAAAATGACAGAAAAGACTAAAACAAATGTTTATATATGCATTTCAAAGAGTTTCTGCCATGCTTGTATCTAAAAGTTGCATCATCACAATAACTTTATGTCATGGTACCACGTTCCACTGTGGTCATGGTACCACCTTCCACGGTGGTCATGGTACCACCTTCCACGGTGGTCATGGTACCACCTTCCACTGTGGTCATGGTACCACTTTCCACTGTGGTCATGGTACCACCTTCCACTGTGGTCATGGTACCACCTTCCACTGTGGTCATGGTACCACCTTCCACGGTGGTCATGGTACCACCTTCCACGGTGGTCATGGTACCACCTTCCACTGTGGTCATGGTACCACCTTCCACGGTGGTCATGGTACCACCTTCCACGGTGGTCATGGTACCACCTTCCACTGTGGTCATGGTACCACGTTACACTGTGGTCATGGTACCACCTTCCACGGTGGTCATGGTACCACCTTCCACTGTGGTCATGGTACCACCTTCCACTGTGGTCATGGTACCACCTTCCACTGTGGTCATGGTACCACCTTCCACTGTGGTCATGGTACCACCTTCCACTGTGGTCATGGTACCACCTTCCACTGTGGTCATGGTACCACCTTCCACTGTGGTCATGGTACCACCTTCCACTGTGGTCATGGTACCACCTTCCACTGTGGTCATGGTACCACCTTCCACTGTGGTCATGGTACCACCTTCCACTGTGGTCATGGTACCACCTTCCACTGTGGTCATGGTACCACCTTCCACGGTGGTCATGGTACCACCTTCCACGGTGGTCATGGTACCACGTTACACTGTGGTCATGGTACCACGTTACACTGTGGTCATGGTACCACCTTCCACGGTGGTCATGGTACCACCTTCCACGGTGGTCATGGTACCACCTTCCACTGTGGTCATGGTACCACCTTCCACTGTGGTCATGGTACCACCTTCCACTGTGGTCATGGTACCACCTTCCACTGTGGTCATGGTACCACCTTCCACTGTGGTCATGGTACCACCTTCCACTGTGGTCATGGTACCACCTTCCACTGTGGTCATGGTACCACCTTCCACTGTGGTCATGGTACCACCTTCCACTGTGGTCATGGTACCACCTTCCACTGTGGTCATGGTACCACCTTCCACTGTGGTCATGGTACCACCTTCCACTGTGGTCATGGTACCACCTTCCACTGTGGTCATGGTCATGGTACCACCTTCCACTGTGGTCATGGTACCACCTTCCACTGTGGTCATGGTACCACCTTCCACTTGTGGTCATGGTACCACCTTCCACTGTGGTCATGGTACCACTTTCCACTGTGGTCATGGTACCACCTTCCACTGTGGTCATGGTACCACCTTCCACTGTGGTCATGGTACCACCTTCCACTGTGGTCATGGTACCACCTTCCACTGTGGTCATGGTACCACCTTCCACTGTGGTCATGGTACCACCTTCCACGGTGGTCATGGTACCACGTTACATTGTTTGCTTAAGCAGGCAGTCCGAGTACTGGTCTCCACTTCTTCAATAAGATAAAATGCTTTGAACAAATTGCGTCAAAAAATAGAGCCATCTAGGACACAGAGGAGAAGTAAGGAGGAAATGTCTGTTTATGTCTGCATCTTTTAATTAAATGGTGTAGAGACTCCTTATTTGTTTATTTGCCATTTTAAAGTCTCAAATATTTGCTTAAAACCCCCAGTGGCTTCATTCAGCATCCTGAGTCTCCAGATATGGGTAATGTTGATGTACTGTCCAAAAAAAAAAAAAAAAAAAAAAAAAAAAAAAAAAAAGCCCAGTCAAAACTGTTCGCTGCTCTGGCTCCCCAATGGTGGAACAAACTCCCTCACGACGCCAGGA
This sequence comes from Oncorhynchus keta, assembly GCF_023373465.1. Taxonomy (NCBI): domain Eukaryota; kingdom Metazoa; phylum Chordata; class Actinopteri; order Salmoniformes; family Salmonidae; genus Oncorhynchus; species Oncorhynchus keta. Next base: position 14,815,750 of record NC_068423.1, read on the forward strand.
CAGCGGAGTCAATCACCACCTTCCGGAGACACCTGAAACCCCACCTCTTTAAGGAATACCTAGGATAGGATAAAGTAATCCTTCTCACCCCCCTTAAAAGATTTAGATGCACTATTGTAAAGTGGCTGTTCCACTGGATGTCATAAGGTGAATGCACCAATTTGTAAGTCGCTCTCGATAAGAGCGTCTGCTAAATGACTTAAATGTAAATGTACTGATCTCAACCCCAAAACACACACACACACAATAAAACACATAAGACATATAATTGCCTACTCAGTTATCACACACACACACACACACACACACACACACACACACACACACACACACACACACACACACACACACACACACACACACACACACACACACACACACACACACACACACACACACACACACACACACACACACACACACACACACACACACACACACACACACACACACACACACACACAGGTGGGGTAGAGCCCTATCGGTTATGAGCTGTTTAGCTGTTTAGCAAAACCTTTTTCTTTTGTCTTTGCCTGTTTTGCATGTTATTTTGGAATTATTACGTCACATATCAGTTTGCAAACAATGTAAAAAAAAATCATTGAGTTAATAAAGCTGCATACAAACATGGTATTTTTTTGGTTTTCTTGAGTAAAAGGCAGCCCCAAAATTCAGGTGTTTCAGCCTAGCTCTGTGGTGGTGGGGCAGCCAGCGGAAAATATGGAGTGTAGGGGTTGGTAATGTTCTCTAGTTGCGCCGTGATTGGCTCAGTGTTCTGTCACTCATAGGGAAAATTCATCACTTCAGAATCTACAGGGAGAGTTTGAAAATTTAAGCCCCTTGGGTGCTGCCATAGTTACATTAGAAGTGCTAATCCAGAAGGCTCAATGTCATTGGCCACAGATAAAATGACGTCAAAACACATTATATTCCACAGCCTTGATTGGACTGATCATGTCTACACCATCATTTCACAATCTTAGCTAGCAAGCAAGACAAGAAGCCATCATCATGAATCACGTTGACAATCTACTGGCAAATCCTTTTCAATCCTTCTCATATAAAGAGCAATGATAGCTAAAATGTATCAGTGCTCATTAGCCATTGGACATAAACATTACACAACAAGTTGGAAATAGCAAATTCAACCATGCGTGGTTTGGAAGTAATCAGTGGCTAACTGCAAGTGTTGCAAAGCAATCACTAGCCTGCTATTCAGTGGAGTGGGTGTGTGGTCCAAGTCTGGGTTTAAGGGTCTATTTTCCAAGCTTAAAAGAAGCATTCAACACCATGGGCCAGAAAAGGTTGAATACATTGGCCATGCTGTCAAAACAGCATGATGTCTTCCATGTTCAAAACAACTGGAAACTCGGAACTGGGAAATCTCAGACTTCACTGAGTTCAAGACAACTGGGAACTGGGAAAAAAATAAAATACTGGGAAAACACGTTTTGAACGGTCATCTAACTCCTCTTTCTAGAACTCTGACCTGAAGATGACCGACGTCATGATTTGACCTTGTTTTTTCTTTTCTTTTTTACCCCAGAGTTCTCAATTGTCTTGAAAGCAACATACATCCAAATATTGCCTGACTGATGATAAAGTCTGCTGACAAAATTTGTCCACATGAACCGCCACGCCACCTTCCCGTTCAAGTGAGGACAGCGCAACAAGTCGAGTCCAAAAATGTCTTGTATGCTGCTGCATACAAATAATGTAATACGTCAGGAAGATATGTATACTGTAGCTAAGAAAGTAATACTAAGTGTATGTTGTGTAGTAAGTTGTTAGTTGCCCATGTGCTTCATCCTAATAATTTGGTCCCTTTCCCCCTCATAACATAGCCTACTGTTCTGACTTGGTGGTGCACATGTAGCCTATAGCCTGTTTTAGAGAAATGTAATCATTGAATATTGTAAGAGCTTGTCTGCTTATATGCCCCTTGTATTTATTCTACTGTCCTGACTTGGTGTACAGGAAGAACACTGTAAGAACAGCCCATGTTCAGAATTCTAATCGCTGCACATTTCAAAAGTGCTGAACAAATAGTTCTATTGACGCCGTCCTTCCCAGCTCGATCATTAATGTCTTAATTGAAAATTACGGATTGCCTCTCATCCGCACGTCGTCCCCTTATGCAACATCTCAATTGTCAGTAGGAACCACATTTGTTTAAGGAAGTCAGCCATATCAGCTATGTTAAAAAAAAAAGTAAATGAGGCTGAATGAAGTGTTTCGCTGTTAATGAGATGTATGCGGGGCTGTGGAAACTGTAGCAGAAGGGTTAAGACACTTATTTTATTTTTGCAGTTACCTGTATGACAATACTAATAGACAAGCATTAGCAAGAATGAAAAGAGAAATGGCCGCATGAGGCGATGGTTGCACAAAGCAGCATAGCAGTGAATAACTGAAAACAAATGGCAAGACTGAATCAACAACCTGAATTTGCTTCACGCTACGATCACTTCAACCCGGTGCTGAAAGGAAGGAACAGAAGCAACACAGGCACTGCAATCATCACAATGCCGCACAACGACCGTCCTTGCCATGGCGAAGCGAGGGAGTTGTGGAGGGGTGGGGGGAAATAGGTGCTCGGAAGCGACTCTACAGAAGACTCCTCGTGGCACACAGCAATTGTGTCAGTGACCTATGCAAACAATGGCTGAGGAGGTTTGCGGCCTAGCGCAGAGTTAAACCCGCGGCCTCCGGGGTCATGCACACACTGCGCTAGTGTGGCCGGCAGGCAGGGAGCACAGGAGATCATCTGAGGTCTACGGTGTGTGTGTGAGATAGTTTTCGCATCAAGAAGGCGTCGTGTAAAAGTGGAAAACTACAGGAGTGCAACTGAACTGAACTGAACTGTGAAATAACAATAATAAAATAACAATGCGATTACACAAGAAGCCGCAACATAATCTTAGTTTGTGATTCATCGGTTGTTGGATAACCACTTGTTTGGGCCTGGTGTTCCTTCTCAATGCCAACCAGCTCCGTTCTGTCTCTCCTCGTGGATAAACGGGGTAAGTTTCAAGCTGGTCGGTCAGTCCAGTGCGAGAAAAAAAAGGATAATGTCATCCACCGCTTGACACTACAAGAGAGGTTTTAGTCCGTCTAAATAATCCATGCCGATGCATTAAATTTGCAGACCCACTTCCCTCTCTTTCCCCAGTACAACCAGTCTAAGCTGTGTGAGGGGGGGGTATGGAGGAGAGGTAGTGAAGGGGGATAAGAGAGAGAGAAACAATGTGATAGAGGCAGAGGAGAGAGGGGGGACCTATCCATCGAGAGGGGGGATAAAGAGATAGTGAGAATAAGGAGAGGTGAGAGGAGGGGTAGAGGGGAGGAAGCCTTGAGTGACACTGATTCACTCATGATTGCCTGCCTCACTCCCAATCCCCCCCACTACTTCTTTTAAAAAAAGAACAATTTGAGCACGAAGCCATCAGTGCAGCAGGTTTGTTGCAATAACGGTGTTATTGACTTGTTGCTCCGGCTCCATTTGCTTAGTGCCCTGGAGGCTGGAATCAATAGACTCCGCTCCGAATCGGACTAATCAGGCCCCGCAGCCACACAGGGTCAGGCTGAAGAAAACTACGGAAAAATCTATAGGAATCTGAGCGATGGAACGACAGGGAGGCAAGAGAGGGGGGAGAGAGAGGAGGCGTTCAGAAAGTCTTCTCTAACAGCTGCACAATTTAATACACCAATACCTTTTTTCCCTTCTTCCTAAATGTTTTCCCTTTTCTTTCTTTCTTTTTTAAATATATTTTTTTACATTTCCTGCCATGTCTGAACTTATTTCCCTATGGGGCGGGGGAGTAGGCGTGAGAGATGCAGATTGCCGGTTCACCTCTCGATTCTCGAGAACCAGGATTGAAAGGTCAGGGGGCATCAGTGCTGCTTTGGGAGTCGCTCCAGGAAACGGAAGTCAAGAGATGACATCCCAATAATAATACACAATGAGTTAGTTCTAACTGGTGACTTCCTTGTCGACGCGCCTCACTGTAAGCTGCGCCGCCTACTCTCTTCCCCTTCTCTCTTCTCTTTACTGTACTTGTGCATGTGACATTAAAACGTGGAAAATAACAAACCCTCAAAGCTGTGTTAACTTCAAACAAATAAAATTGTGTAGTCAAATTTAACAAGGTAAATTCACAAATAAGAATTATATAGAAAATACAAATGTTTTCAAATGGGGAAAGTTTCTTGTGCGAAGTGACGAGATGGGCATCTCACATGTGAGCGCAATTGATCAAAACCAGTGATAATTGGTGACGGTTTATGTAACCTAAAAATATTCTAAATCACCCTTAGAATACTTTCAGAACCAACTTTATTTCTTATTTCAATTAGAGAAAATCTACAATAGAAGTTGGTCCCATCAACAGGGTGGGACAGAACTAACTAAAGAGTCTGTGTATATTGGGGTCCTGTGAATAAAACAGTAGGCTGCCTACACTGCAAGCACATAACATGGAAACAAAACATTTGGGTTCCTGAATCTGCACTTTATGCAAGTCATATCTTAAAATAGCCTACCATTTTTACATGGTGCATTTACTGTGCAAATTCAATTAACAGGGCATTCCTAACAGGGCATTCTTAACAGGACATTCTTAATAGGGCATTACAATCAAATGTGTTCTGTAGTTCCCGGGAATATTGACTTATCTAAAGTACTGTACGTTGTAAAATAACTTTTGCCTTTCCATGCCTTTCCAATCTCAAGCAACACTTCATTATGTTGATTAGTTTTCCTCACTCTTGTGTACCATGGAAAAGAGTACTGAAAGAACTGTAAATAGCACAAAGAGAGTAGTACGCACTATTATGGTTGGTTTCCTAAATAGGTTTGTAGTTAGAAACCTAAGTCTCCCGTCAAGTCTCCTGAATCAGTGAATGTTGTTCCCATCTGCTTGAGCATTCATTACTGCTTCTTGCAGAGCAAGCAGGAATCCAAAGCTTGGCGAACACTCCACACATGAATGATGAGTGTTCAAGTGCTGATGACAGGTTAGACAAAGGGACCAAAAGGATACAAGAGATTTGGAGTCTTTAAAAAAAAAAAGTTTATTTAGCTAGGCAAGTCAGTTAAGAACAAATTCTTATTTTCATAGGAACAGTGGGTTAACTGCCTTGTTCAGGGGCAGAATGACAGATTTGTACCTTGTCAGCTCGAGGATTCGATCTTGCAACCTTTCGGTTTCTAGTGCAACGCTCTAACCACTAGGCTACCTGCCGACCGAGGTAGCTGCCCCCGCTGCAGTCTGGACCTCAACTAAACTCTATATTTTCACCACAGAGGTCATCGTTTCTATTTGGGGCACACTTGGATTATAAATGACTTCATTTTACACTTCTATGCTGGAGTGAAAATCAATTAGAGAAAGATTTTAGAATTTGAATCAAATGTGTATATTATTAAATACTTAGTAACTGCAGAAATATGCACATTTTACAGTAACTGACTTGAAGTCTTTTATAAATTAATCAGCTTTAAGCCGTGTTAATTACACCTAGATTTCACACCATGCTCCTATTGTGTACTGTACATTCCATGGCAGCATCAACCAAAATATCACTGAAAAATGGAAAGGGTTTGAATGTGTTGCAACATCTTGCTTTCGATTTGGTTGCAGTGTCAAATGGTAGTTTTTGGGATTGAAGAGTAGAGGGACCCTGGATGATTAAAGGCCATGCTGAAATCTGCTCACTGACAGCTTAGTCCAGGGGGTGGACTTACATCAAGCTGCCTCACGCTACAGAAACAGGATTTTCCCCCATGTTGAAAGGAGGCATGAGTGAAAAAAAAAACTTGGGAAGCACTGCGATAAGAAATGAATTACACTTTAACAGTTATTAATATCAGTGTTTTCCCAATATTAAGGGAAACTCCATGCCGCTAAATTCTTGCCACTGCTGAAAAATATATACACACTACTATTCAAAAGTTTGGGGTGACTTAGAAATGTCCTCGTTTTTGAAAGAAAAGCAAATGTTTTGCCCAATAAAATAACATCAAATTGATCAGAAATACATTGTTCATGTTTTAAATGACGATGGTAGCTGGAAACAGCATATTTTATATGGAATATCTATTTGAATGGTAGTGTGTGTGTGTGTGTGTGTGTGTGTGTGTGTGTGTGTGTGTGTGTGTGTGTATATATAAATATATATATGCACGCAGGCACACACACACACACACACACACACACACACACACACACACACACACACACACACACACACACACACACACACACACACACACACACACACACACACACACACACACACACACACACACACACACACACACACAGTACGTGTGATATGTCAAACATCCCTTATACAGGCCCTTACACAAAAGTTACCCAACTGAATCACTACGAACCTCCCACATTGATGTTTCCAGTTTCTCCTCTTGGTCACATACAGTATGGCCTGTACAGTACCTGTCCTAGTGCTCTTGTCCCTTTCTCAGATACTCCACATTTCCATCCTCATACATACAACACATCACAGGCCGACCGAGGAACCAGAGGACACTATGAAAAATTCATCCATTATTAATACCGAAGAGGGGCAGGATTGTCTTATGGTGGGGGCCAGTGCTGCTTGGAACTCACAGAGTAGAAATGTGTTTTTCACATACAGAACGAGAGAGCGGGGAAAAAGAGAGAGGAGTGTTTCAATGAAGTGTCGATCAGGACTCAACCCTCTTTGGCTTCAACATAGGAGCAGGTCCATGACATGAACATCTCCTGAGAACACACAAACTTCTCCTGTCTGGTTTGTCTTTTACTTCTGTTGGGTTTGTGGTGAGTCTTGTCGCTTAAGGACTCCTGTCCCCTCAGTGCCACTGCTATAGGAGAAGTTCATGCTGACACTGGGATTTTTCTACCTATTGGTCTACTCCTCCATGGCCAATGAGAGGCTGGGGAAGGGGGCTGGGAGCAGACAGATGATTGGCTGAGAATTGTTGGTAAAACCTCACACAGCTGGATCCAGCGAGATGAGGATGAACTAGAGTGAAGTGTTGCTTCTCTTCTGAAGCCAGAAAGATAGGTGAGGTAAAGATCTATTTAGAGTATGTAAATGAGTGGCAAAAAAAGAGAAACGACCCACACAACGCCAAACGATCACGCATGCATGCAAACAGACAAGATAAAAAACAAATACTGAGGCACACTTTTAAATCTTTACAATTCCAATCAACTGGACATCTTCTTTGAATAACTAACTTAAATAGCGAATCCCCGTCTCCCGGCTAACACACGTTAACCCGTGTCGTTGCTGCTAACCTTCCAGCCTCCCCGGATAGGACGAAGTGCAAGGTCAGCGCTCCTCCATGGCCCTGCTGACCAATAGTTATTTGACTAATAAAATCCTCCCTGCCCCATAGGATCCTCCTTCCTTCGTCCTCGACCCTATTCTGGGTGCTGCGGAACAATGCCGCTTGGATACATTAAAACTCCTGCCCCGTGATCAAACAAGCAAATGCCTCCAGGGTCAGTGAAGAGCTACCCAACGTCAGTTAACAACGCAGCATTTAAACATCAGTCGTATGCAAAGCGGCTGGTACACAGGGGAGACAGGGGCGGCAGAGCAGAGCCATAGCAGAAGCAGAGAGCTACAGTGTAGAGCCTGGCGTGGACTTATCTGTCAGATTGAGATAATGAGCGTGGGGGCCTTCCTAAAGACAGCATGCTATTTAACACACAGCTGTGTCAGTTGATCTTCCAAAAAGCATTACTATGGGAAAATGCGATATCAGACTGTCAGCTATAGCATACGATTACTACAGGCGAATTAACGCGCAAAGACAGGATTGTGTCAGGATTGTGCGATCATGCCAGATTACGGCACGAAACGTGATATGTTGGCTGTGTAATCGCTGACACGGCAAATCTAACTATTTACAGTGCTTTCAGAAAGTATTCAAAACCCTTGACTCATTCCACATTTTGTTGTGTTTCAGCCTGAATTCAATAATGGATTTAATATATTTTTTACCTCACTCAATAGCCCATAATGACAAAGTGAAAAGATGTTTTTAGAAATTTGAGCAATGTCTTGAATCAATAAGTATTCAACCTCTTTCTTAAGGCAAGCCTAAATCCAACAAAAGATAGCGAAGTGCACAGGCACACACCCACAACATACACAAGGGGTCAAGTTGACCCTTGAAATTTGAACTTCTATCCATACAAAATGGCAGAACCCCATTTGCTGACGAGCAGCCGACACATTCCAAACATGAGTAAAGGCCTACAGAGTGACTCATCTTTACCTTCGCTATTGACAAAAAAAACAGGGGAAAAAAACTAAAACTAAAAACCAAAAAACCTAAAAATGCACTTTCTGATTGTTTTGATAAACACGAAGACACATCCTCTTTGGCTTTTTTAAGCCAAGGGGGCGAGGAGTTTATTCTCTCTTTATCTTCTGCCCCTGCCTCTCGACTGCTTGGTTAACCAACTGACCTGCTGTCAAAGGAGCCTTTGTGAGCGAGCTCTGGCGGCCGGCCAATCAGATCCTCTGGCTTGTCTGTCTCCGGGAGGATAATGGTGGCCTTGGTATGCGATCTGCGGCAGAATGAGACAGGCTGGCTGCTCTAGGCCCTCCGAAAAAAGGCAGTGGGGAAAATGACCTGTTTGGCCCCCAGCCAAAGTGACACAGCACTATTGGGGCCCGTAGTTATTTCTCTAGTTCATCCCTTATTCATCACCACTCTTCCTCTCATTCTTCAGGGCTTCAGTGAGCCTCTTCCCAGGTAAACACAACAGGGGGATGGTAGAGTAGGGACACCATTTTGATGTAATGAAGTAGTCTCTGGTGTAATTTACACACGGTACAACAACCTCATGCTGTAACTATAAACTACAAACTCCTAACTTGTCTAGTTAAATAAAGGTTTACATTAAAAAAAAATGAATGAATGCAAATATAAACCATATGTATTGTAGGAGTAAGAAAGAGAAGTGACTGAGTTACTAGGCCCATACAGGGTGTGTGATGAAGAGCTGGTGCAAGTGTGTGTGTGTGTGTGTGTGTGTGTGTGTGTGTGTGTGTGTGTGTGTGTGTGTGTGTGTGTGTGTGTGTGTGTGTGTGTGTGTGTGTGTGTGTGAGAGAGAAGGGGAGGGGTCCTGAAAGGGAATAGGGGTCTATGCCCCGAAACTAACAAAACAAAGACAAAAATCATGTAAATCATGTTTGCACACACAGAGACATAACTTTTCACAAAAACTTCGTGAACAATTACAGGAATGACAAGACTTCTACTTGTCACACAAGTTCATATTCACTTTGGAATGGTACAACCGAATACGAAAAAACATCAAGCTTCAACAAACTCCTACTTTTGACACCACCCTCAGTGAAACAAGTGTTTATGCTTTTAACTTCAGAACCAACTAGTGACAGCAGGAAATGATGAAACACCAAATACCTCTGACTCTGAGAACCTGCTCAACCAGCATACAGCATACAGCATGCCCTCTCTCCTCCCGACAAAGAGAGGAAAGAGGAGAGAGAGAAAGAGGAGAGAGAGAGGGAAGAGAGAGACGCGGTGAGACAGTGAGCAAGAGAGAGAGGGAGAGACAGGATGAGACAGTGAGCAAGAGAGAGGGGAGTGAGAGAGAGTAGGGAGTAGGGAGAGAGAAGGGTGCTGGAATGTGTTCATACTTGCAGAGTCAATCTCCGATGAGCAAACATCAGCCCCTCCTATCGTTTACCTGCTATTGTGAGTATAGCGACAGACAGGAGGAGAGGGAGACCGTGTGTGTGTGTGTGTGTGTGTGTGTGTGTGTGTGTGTGTGTGTGTGTGTGTGTGTGTGTATGGATACGTGCACACACGCACTCAGGGTTCAAATACACACATTCACATGCTGGCACTCATGCACACTCACACACAACCGCAGGCAGGCACGCATACACACACACACCCCATCCATTGTTTGTAGAGTTTGGGGAAGGAGAGTCTGGACATGTTCATTTCACACCACGGGGCGAGCCAAGGAGGAGTAACAGAATCCAGTCGTGAAAAACCTTGCTCTCTGCCTTTCTCACAGTTATCAATTAACAAAACCCCTGTCTCTCTCTGTACAACTGCCACACTAACCTTCCTGTTGGCTTTTGGCATTACAGCAGCACTATGCCAACCTCAGTTGACATGAACAAACTTTGCGAGCCATGGTTTCAAATGGAGTAGAAACATAAAACTTATAATTTGTTGAAAACTATCAATGGAATGAAATGGAACAAAAAAAATTGCACTTGAAAATAAATCACAAATGAACGGACAAACAGGTTCATCTGCATGTCTCATGTTAGACCGTCCTCAGAACCACTACACACGTTATGAGTTAACCCCTTCAGCGCCAGAGACAAATCAAAGTCTCCTGCTCTCGGAAGGGGGTCCACAGCTCAAACGGAACACCATCGGCTGCAATAACCCTCATCCTCGTCTCCACCTTCATTTGGGTTAAGTAACTCTGCTCCACACCGCCCACGCACCCGAGATAGACAGAGTGAGCGAATGAAGGAGGGAGAGCGAAAAGGGGAGGCGGGACGAGATGGAGATAGTTTGTGATAGCAGACGCAACCTTTTCATCTACGTCGGAATTAGTTGGGAAGTCTCAAAATACACATTGGCAGAAAAATATGAAAGTAAGCAAGATTGATATTTTAACATGGCCAGCATTTGCCAAATTATTTTTTGGGGGTATAACTGAGGTGATTTGTTAGCGTACTGTATTTGTAGCGTACGGCATCCTAGGAAGGCCCGTGCTGTTCCGCATCCGAGCGGATTTCTCTGGAAGTTCTATTCCGGGATCCGGGACGCAGTGATGTGTCAAATGAGAGGGAATGTTGTGTTTTGAGAAATCTAATTTGAGGCTTGTTTGTTTTCCTAGACTTCTTTTTAAAACTGGGAGGCGGACTTCCAAGTTCCAACGTCTCTCCGTTATCCCTCGCAAACAAGAAAAAGGTCACTTCCAACAACAATCTCACCAAGAAAAGGTTGTGGAGAGTTGACTGAAACGGGCCCCACAGTCCAACCCACACATTTCTCCATTTCTATTTTTCAAAAAACACAAAACTCTCTCCGTTTTACAGTTGAATCCATTGAATTAGGCAACTAATTAATTGAAAGGTTATTTTACTGTGTCACGGCGACATATGTACGCGCACATACATATACACATATAAAAAATAAATCAATATTAGCATCCATCTCCTGCCGCTAATTGCGATCGACTCCCAGTGGGAGGAGACAGGGGTCCTTGGTCGATAATTAATCCGCGCTTGGAAAAGTAAATGACATTCATTAGCAGGGAACGGCGCCAAGTGCCATTATTTACATGGCAATAATCTGGAGCATTCTGGCAGCGCTCTTTTCATATTACGGAAATAACTCAGGGAAGAGGATGAGTACAATCGCTCCTCTCCCTTTTCCTGTCTTCACACCCAGAACAATTAGGCCTGGGAGAACAGATGGGGACGCTTCGGAGTAAAAAAAAAGCCCTGTGAACGGCTTCTCTCTCATCTTTTTCTTATCTCACGTTAACACAGACAACGCAACGGTAAATACACACACAAAAATGCAATGCAGTGAAGACGCATTCGGGGCACTCGTGGAAACATATTGAAGAAACTGAACACACAAGACTTGTGCACCCAAAACACACACTCACTTGCACCTTAACACAGTCACATATTCTGAAAACACATACTGAAAAATAAAAAGGTATACAAATGAAAGCTCTACTGCAAAAAAAAAACAAACACCCACAATATTGGTGATGAAACACAAAAAGCTGTTTTTGTTAGTCAGAGTTCACTGGTTGTAACTTTGGACTTCATGTGCTTCATTGGGCACAGTAATCAATATAATGTACATGATATAATACAGGATATACACTGAGTATACCAATTAGGAAATAACTGCTAATATTGAGTTGCACCTCATTTTGCCCTCAGAAGAGCCTCAGTTCGTCAGGCCATGGACACTACAAGATGTCGAAAGCGTTCCACAGGGATGCTGGCCCATGTTGACTTCAATGCCTCCCACAGAGTGTGAAAAACCCAGCAGCGTTGTAGTTGTTGACACGAACCAGTGCGCCTGGCACCTTCTACTATACCCCGTTCAAAGGCACTTAAATATTTTGTCATTCCCCCTCTGAATGGCACACATTAACACTCCTTGTCTCAAGGCTTAAAATACTTTAACTCGGCACCTCCCCTTCATCTACACTGATTGAAGTGAATTTAACAAGTTGGATCAATAAGAGATCATATCTTTCACCTGGATTCACCTGGTCAGTCTGTCATGGAAAGAGCAGGTGTTCTTAATGTTTTGTATACTCAGTGTACATTCCATATTGTTTAGCTAGATAAATATACTAGCTAAGAAATCTGCATGAACTACCGTACTTTCCTCATGTGAAAACACGTCAGCACTTCAACAGTGCACGCTTTGTATACACCCCCCCACCTAAACATACACACAATAAACAATGGGTGCGTTAACATTGCCTAAGGCGCCATAACAACTGGAAAAATGACATAACAGGGCATTGTTGGGCAACACCAGTTTGCTCACAATGGTGCTGGTCTCTTGATATTGTACTGCTACAACATACAGGGAAAAGAATAACACAATTGCGTATAGAAGGAACTAGCCGTGAACGTTTGTGCTAGGCCCGTTTTCAGTTACAGACTCTCTCTTTAAGTAGAGAGTTATAGACTGACTTGTGCGGTCGTTTCCACAGGCACACTTGGTTGTGATAGAATAAAGAGGATGGAGAGTTCAAGTAAAAGTTCATTCAAAGTGGATGCCATCTGGTCCGGCGTGACGCAACGACAACGTTCTCTCTTATATGACGCTGTAGTATTGGTCGTTTTATAAATACATAAATATAAATATCACCTGGGTAGCTCTCCCGCCACAAGCCATGTCCATATCTCCTGTTTCTTCCTTTCTGTCATTCCCTCCTCCTCTAACTCACTGAACCCTCTACTTCAAGTCTCACCTTTTATTTGCCAAATATTACATGTTAAATGTTTAACTTGCAAGTCCCACCCAGTGCATTATTCAACGTCAAACAAGTATAACTAATGAAAAAACATTTCAAAAAACCATCATGAGAAATCAGAAATAAGAGAGGAAGATAAAGGGTAAATGTACAATGTGTATGTGAGGTAGACACTCTGTGCATGTAGACAGGCATTAGGAGAAAGTGTCATAGCAGGATAAACAATAATAATAACAGGAAACAGTACGGCAGCAGCATAAGTGGTGGGTGTGTGTGTGTGTGTGTGTGTGTGTGCGCGTGGTGGGGAGAGTGTGTATATAAGTGTGTGTGTGTGTCAGAGAATGTCAGTGTATGCATGACAGGCAGATATACATGTACAGAGCCTTCAGAAAGTATGTATACCCCTAGAATTATTCTACATTTTGTTGTACTACAGCCTGAATAAGTGCTGAGTGATTAACTGAAATCTGTGGTTATTTTTCATTTTTTAAACAACTAATTGACCAAAGTAACATAGCTCCAAGTCTAGCTCCAAACAGTCCTTAACAGCTTCTACCCCCAAGCCATAAGACTGCTGAACAATTAATCAAATGGCCACCCAGGCTTTTTACATTGACCCCCACCCCCCAACTTTGTTTTTACACTGCTGCTACTCGCTGCTTATTATCTATACGTAGACACTTCACCCCTACCTACACGTACAAAATGACCGTTAACTAACTTGTACCCCCGCACATTGACCGCTACCCCCTTACAAGTGTGGCTACTTTGAAGAATCTGTTGTGTTTGCATTTTTTTGTTGTTGGATACTTTGTGATTCCATATGTGTCATTTCATAGTTTTGATGTCTTCACTATTATTCTACAACGCAGAAAATAGTAAAAATAAAGTAATAAAACCCTTGAATGAGTAGGTGTGTCTAAACTTTTGACTTGTACTGTAAGTATTCACACCCCGTTGCCATGACGCTCCAAATTGAGCTCAGGTGCATCTACTGTCATTTCCTTTGATCATCCTTGATTATTAAGAAAGAAAAAACATCTGTTTATAGAAGGTCCCACAGTCGACAGTGCAGGCCAGAGCAGAAACTATACAAGGAACTGTCCGTAGATCTCAGAGAAATAATTGTAATGAGGTGTATATCTGGTGAAGGGTATAAAACAAGTGTTGAAAGTTTCCAAGAGCACAATGGTCTCCATCATTGGGAAACAACAAAAATATGGAACTACCCAGACTCTGCCTAGAGATGACTGTTTGACCAAACTGAGCAACCAGGCAAGAAGGACCTTGTTCAGGGAGAACCCAATAAACACTCTGACAGAACTACAGAGTTCCATGGCTGAGATGGGAGAACCTGTCAGAAAGACAGCAGTCTCTACAGCACGTCACCAACCTGGGCTTGACGGGAGAGTGGACAGACGGAAGCCACTCCTGAGAAACAGCCAAATGACAGCGCGCCTGGAGTTTTAAAAAGGCAAGTGAAAGGCAGATCATAAAGCAAAAGATTCTGTGGTCAAACCAGGTACAGCTCATCACCCGTCTAACAGCATCCCTACCGTGAAGCACGGTGGTGGCAGCATCATGCTATGGGGATGCTTTTCAGCGGCAGGGACTGGGAGACTGGTAAAGATAGAGGGAACAATGAATAGAGCCAAACGCTTGATGAAAACCTGCTACAGAGTGCAAATGTCCTTAGACTGGGGGCGAAGATGTACGTTCCAACAGGACAATGACCCCAAGCATACAGCCAAAGCAACGAGGGAATAGCTTCAGAACATCAACGTGAAAGTTCTTGAGTGGCTCAGCCAAAGCCCAGTCTTGAATCCCAATGAAAATCTGTGAAAAGACTTGAAGATTGCTGTCCACCGCCGCTCCCCATCTAATTTAACAGAGCTTGAGAAAATCGGCAAGGAAGAATGAGAAAATCCCCAAAATCCAGATTTGCAAAGCACAGCTGTAATCACCGACAAAGGTGCTTCTAAAAAGTATTGATCAGGGGTGTGTATACTTATGTAAATTAAAAATGTAAAACATGTTTTCACTTTATGGGGTATTGTGTGTAGAGGTCGACCGATTAATTGGAATGGCCGATTAATTGGGGCCGATTTCAAGTTTTCATAATCGGAAAGCTGTATTTTTGGGTGCCGATTTTTTTTGTCTACCTTTATTTAACTAGGCAAGTCAGTTAAGAACACATTCTTATTTTCAATGACAGCCTAGGAACGGTGGGTTAACTGCCTTGTTCAGGGGCAGAACGACAAATTTTCCCTTTTCAGCTCGGGGGATTCAATTTTGCAACCTTACAGTTCACTAGTCCAACGCTCTAACCACCTGCTTCTCATTGCACTCCATGAGGAGCCTGCCTGTTATGGGAATGCAGTAAGAAGTCAAGGTAAGTTGCTCGTTAGCATTAAACTTATCTTATAAAAAACAATCAATCAATCATAATCACTAGTTATAACTACACATGGTTGATGATATTACTCGTTTATCTAGCGTGTCCTGCGTTGCATATAATCGATGCACGGTTCCGTATTTCACTGAAATAAACTTTGTTTTTTCTTTTTGAAATGATAGTTTCCGGGTTCGATCATATTAATGACCAAAAGCTCGTATTTGTGTGTGTTATGTTATAATTAAGTCTATGATTTGATAGAGCAGTCTGACTGAGCAATGGTAGGCAGCAGCAGGCTTGTAAGCATTCATTCAAACAGCACTTTCGTGAGTTTTGCAAGCAGCTCTTCGCTAAATACAGCACTGTTTATGACTTCAAGCCGATCAGTCTAATGGCTGGTGTAACTGATGTGAAATGGCTAGCTAGTTAGCGGTGTGCGCGCTAATATCGTTTCAAACGTTACTCGCTCTGAGACTTGGAGTAGTTGTTCCTCTTGATCTGCAAGGGCTGCGGTTTTTGTGGAGTGATGGGTAACGCTGCTTCGAGGGTGGCTGTTGTCGATGTGTTCCTGGTTCGAGCCCAGGTAGGGGCGAGGAGAGGGACGGAAGCTATACTGTTACACTGGCAATACTATAATGCCTATAAGAACATCCAATAGTCAAAAGTATATGAAATACAAATGGTATAGAGAGAAATAGTCCTATAAATACTATATTAACTACAACCTAAAACCTCTTACCTTGGAATATTGAAGTCTCATGTTAAAAGGAACCACAAACTTTCATTAGTTCTCATGTTCTGAGGAAGGAACTTAAACGTTAGCTTTCTTACATGGCACATATTGCACTTTTACTTCTCCAACACTTTGTTTTTGCATTATTTAAACCAAATTGAACATGTTTCATTATTTACTTGAGGCTAAATAGATTTTATTGATGTATTATATTAAGTTAAAATAAGTGTTCATTCAGTATTGTTGTAATTGTCATTATTACAAATAAATAAAAATAAATAAAAAACGGCTGATTAATCGGTATCGGCTTTTTTTGGTCCTCCAATAAATCGGTATCAGCGTTGAAAAAGGATCAAATCGGTCGACCTCTAATTGTGTGTTGTTCTGTGATATTATTCCATTTGGAATTCAGACTAACAGCAAAATGTGGAATAAGTTAAGTGGTATGAATACTTTCTGAAGGCAATATAAAACAGGGCTGAATAGTGACTGGTAACAGGAATAAATAAATACTTCTAGTAATAAACTAATGGTAATACATACATGTCACCAGTAGTAATAGTGACCAGTAGTAGGATAAATAGATAGATGGTAATGGCAATCAATAATCAATGACCAGCAGCGTAGCGGTAGTAATAATGTAATCAATAATAATTTTAGCAGCAGCGTAGGTGAGAGGGGTAGCAGTATTTGTCAGCCATTTAACAGTCTTATGGCCAGGGGATAGAAGCGGTTTAGGAGTCTGTTGGTCTGAGTATTGATGCACCTGTACCACCTGGCAGATGGGACGATGGAGAAAAGTCAATTTCTCGGGTGGCTAGTCTTTGGCAATTGTTCGGGCCTTTCTCAGACACTCTTACTCTCTATGTTAAGCGTAAATCATAGTCCACAGACGATGAGATGCGATGGTCCAGCGTCCTACAATGACATAGCTACTCTGAGACCCCCATCAGCCGGGGACGCACAGCCCGAAGGCACACCTTCCCACAATTCCCAACCAACGCGTCTACGGTACATGTCTTCTATTCATTTGAATGTGTTGACAGTTGCTTGAGCTGCGCTAAGAATTTGAAAAGTAGGAACAACAACAGTCCAATATTCTAGAAACATGGCGTACCTGTACACGTTTGGTTCACTGACAGACTCTATGGACAGACTGTGTTATGTTGCAAATTCCAAAACAATACACACTGAGCATGTTGTAAAAACAAACATCTGTAAGTAGAGTTGTCCTCATGTGACACAGTCTTTGACACTATACTGACACTGTCCTGAAACTCCCCACCCCCTCCAGCACAGTATCATCCACCCCACTGACCTGGATCCTGAGGGCCTTTTCCCTTTGTCCCATGTCAGGCACTGGGTCACAGCCCCGAAAACCAAGACGCCTGCCATTGTCCCGCCTGTTACCGATCTTTGTTCCACTAAGTACAATGATTAAGGTATCAATCCTGAGTGCAACAGAAATATCCTGACTTGACAGCTTTCTAGGAGTGAATGCTATTCTCCACCTCTCTCCTCTCTAGTTCTTCCTGTCTCCCACTGGCCCTGTGGCGATGTCACGAGACGGGGAGAGGATGAGAGTCCCCACCGGGTCAGATCCAGTGACGGCGTCACAGATCAGGCAACATCCCTGAGCCCTCCTCAGTCTTACTCTCAGAGATACAGTTACACCTCCAAAACCATAGATCCTGAAAAAAGGACAAACTGTAGCTCAGGACACGCAGGACTCACCCCTTCTCAGAAATACGTCCCACACCCACACCCCCTAGGGTCATGGAATTACCCTAACCTGATGCAGGAAGTCCCTCGTCAGAGGCTGTGTTGTGTCTTCTTTCCCACCTCTTGTATACAAAGGGATACCATACCATTTGTTCAGCAGTTGTTATGAAGGAACAGAAGACATATGTCCTATGTGTTGTTATTGTGTTTACTGAAAAATCATAGACGTCAACACGGTCATCAATCTTCCTTCCACTGCTCTGACGCAGGCTATTTGAGGAAAGAGAGAGGCCGAGAGCAACCTTCTTCTGAGTGTCCGAGTCTAAACTTCCCAGAGAAATCCGATAAAGCACGAGGTCCGGCTCGCGCCGCCACTCATTTGTTCGCTCGCTCGTCAAGTTCCCTGCGACCTCCTCCCCCAGCCCTCCGATCGATCTGCTTACCTCCCAGATACATTTAACCCCGACCGGGTCCTCCCACGTGGTGTCTAAATATTAAGTGATAATAAAGTCTCACACCCATCCTGTGTCAGGCCATTACAGCCGACATCGATTCTACAGCTCTCCTGGCCAATTAGAAGGCGGCTGTCGTAATGCGTCTCGGCACATCAAAGGACCAGAGCCATTGATCCGCTCCTGGATCTTAACATTTACCGGGAAAAAAAGAAAGAAAAAAGAAGCAATATTCGGAAGAGGGAAAAAAATGCATTTTATTCAGCGGGTCGGATGCAGAGGAAGGGAGGGATGGAAAAATAAAGATGGAGAATGGCTCAATAACGGCCACTCGGACAGTTTAAAGAGCATCAGGCCCTTCCGTCCCCTGGTCTCGATCCCAGGAACAACCCTGGGGCTGGACGGTAGAAAGTATCGGTGACGCTTTGAGCCCCAGCTTCATAACACGTTATGACATGGCATAACCACGGCATAACCATGGCATAACCACGTCATAACAGCTGACAACTCCTCACATCCTTGCTATAATACGGTCAAAACACTGTCAGGACATATATTAAGACCTGTTGTGACATATGCGTTACTTTAATGGCTGGTTGTGACACCTACATAAGAGTGTCAAACCCCACAAAACCTACCACACGAGGCAAAACACATTCCATTACACCATAGCCTACGTGTCAACAGTATTTTAATTGACCATATTAAATGATCATTGTAATTGCGCACACGTTGATGCCAGACATGCACATACCCCAATGTTTTGTTGCTGATGACTGGGATGAACGCAGGAGCAGATTTCAGGAGCAGGACAAGACACCCTCTTTTTGACTGACATAAGGGCTTGTGCGTGATAATCATATAAGCCAGAAAGGCCTATGATGGTCATAATGCTTCTTGACAGTGTCATAACGTGTATTTTCTACAAGTTAAATGTGGGTTACCACCCATAAAATAATGCAATATATGTCACAATAGGGATAAAATATGGGTCAAGACAGTGTTATGGCCATATTATGACATGTTATGACACAGGGTGTCAAGTGTTACCAAAGTATCCCATCCATGTTAAACTACAGCACTGTAATTCTGCTTGTCATGAGGCCTAACACTTCTCTAAACCAGTTCTATTTTCAAACACTGACTGAACAAGAAAAAGGAAGTTAAACAAACTGAGGTTTCCAATTAAAATGGCACAAACACTAAGATGTTGTTGTAAGCCCATTGTTAGTATTGGTGGGTTTCCATAAAGTGACAGATTCATTGTGAAGCCTGTTAGCATGAGAACATTTGCGGGATTGGGCTCTTTAGGGTTCTGTGGGAAGGAGAAAAGCAAGGCCAGGAGCCTGATGTGTCCAGAATAGTTTTTATAGAGGTCTCAGTAAGCTAGCATGTACATCTACCCTGGTCGACTCCTACACCACAGAAGAGGTCTTCTGTGGGGGGGGGGAGCGAGCAGGCAGGCAGGCAGGCAGGCAGGCAGGCAGGCAGGGACAGAGAGACAGGGACAGAGAGACAGGTACAGAGAGACAGGGACAGAGAGACAGGGACAGAGAGACAGGGACAGAGAGACAGGGACAGAGAGAGAGCGAGCGAGACAGAGAGAGAGAGAGAGCGAGCGAAACAGAGAGAGCGAGCGAAACAGACAGAGAGAGCGAGCGAAACAGAGAGCGAGACAGACAGAGAGAGCGAGCGAGACAGAGAGAGCGAGAGCGAGCGAGATAGAGAAAGCGAGCGAGACAGAGAGAGCGAGAGACAGAGAGAGCGAGACAGAGAGAGCGAGCGAGACAGAGAGAGAGAGAGCGAGCGAGCGAGACAGAGAGAGAGAGCGAGCGAGACAGAGAGAGAGCGAGCGAGACAGAGAGAGAGAGCGAGCGAGACAGAGAGAGAGCGAGCGAGACAGAGAGAGAGAGCGAGCGAGACAGAGAGAGAGCGAGCGAGACAGAGAGAGAGAGCGAGCGAGACAGAGAGAGAGAGCGAGCGAGACAGAGAGAGAGAGCGAGCGAGACAGAGAGAGAGAGAGCGAGCGAGACAGAGAGAGAGAGCGAGCGAGACAGAGAGAGAGAGAGCGAGCGAGCGAGACAGAGAGAGCGAGCGAGCCAGACAGAGAGAGCGAGAGAGCGAGCGAGCCAGACAGAGAGCGAGCGAGCGAGCCAGACAGAGAGCGAGCGAGCGAGCCAGACAGAGAGAGCGAGCGAGCCAGACAGAGAGAGCGAGCGAGCCAGACAGAGAGAGCGAGCGAGCCAGACAGAGAGAGCGAGCGAGCCAGACAGAGAGAGCGAGCGAGCCAGAGAGAGCGAGAGCGAGCGAGACAGAGAGCGAGCGAGACAGAGAGCGAGCGAGACAGAGAGCGAGCGAGACAGAGAGCGAGCGAGACAGAGAGCGAGCGAGAGAGCGAGCGAGACAGAGAGCGAGCGAGACAGAGAGCGAGCGAGACAGAGAGCGAGCGAGACAAAGAGCGAGCGAGACAGAGAGCGAGCGAGACAGAGCGAGCGAGACAGAGCGAGCGAGAGAGACAGAGAACGAGACAGAGAGAACGCACAACTCACGTTCATAAACCAAAAACATTCTTTATTCAAAAGATGCTAATTATTGCCACTGCTGACACCATTTTATAATAGCGTCTGGTTGTGCTGTTTTTATCTGCTGGGGCTCTGATAGCCCTGGCCTAGAGGCGACCTCACTGCTGTCACTGTACCAAAGCCTGGAGGAAGGGTTGTTCAATGTCCAGGACTACAATGGCACGTTTCATAGAGGCTATAATACACCAAAACACTGGGCAATAATTTGACTGTTACTGACTGGCACGTAACTATTCACACCATGGGCGAGGGTGTGCATGGATTACTGACTAAACATGTTTTTGTGAGTTGAGGTTTGTTGCGAGAGTGAAAGGCCTGAATGAATGGCAACTAGGCCTATGAAGACGGATTGACTTGTCCCATTGATTAGGGTTGGAATACGAGACAACAACAAAACTTCCATTGTAGCGATAGCTAGTGAATAGATGCTTAGCCAACTTCAAATTCGAATAGTTTAATACGAGAGATGGATGACAACAAGCTCTTTTTAGGAGGCCTCCTCAAGAACTCCTTCGCCAAACGATAATGCCATGGAAAAATACTGTCAACTTTCTGAAGCTACATTTCACTGGTTAGCCTTCAAAACGTGTAAACCATTAAAACACGTGGAAGATGTTTGTCCTGATATTTGTTAGCGCCATCCCCCTACAGTAGATGTTGGAGAAAAATCCCTTGGTCAACTGTCAGGACCTCCCAACTCCTTCAATAGCCTGTGTTACATGTACAAGCGTTTCCCTACACCCGCAATAACATCTGCTAAATATGTGTATGTGACAAACATCTTTTGATTTGATGTCCAAGCTCGTCTTCCCACTGTCCCGTTTGGATGTGGTAGCCCTGACTAGTTTAGGCTTTGCTTGCAGGGTGCTTCACTTCATCTTTTCGCTTAAGACGACACCAACATATTTAATTAAAATTTGTTAAAGGAAACCAACGACTGGAATGGTTTATGTCAAGTCTGTCCTGAAATGCTCCACCACAGGGTGGTTTCATCGATGGGGCTGGTGTGCATCGGCATATTATTAAATAAAACAACATCTGCCCAAAAAGAGGCAGGAAAAACGTATGGGGACAGAGGTTTCTCTGTCTGTCAGGCCAGAGGACTAACAGAGGACTAACGTTAACACAATGGTGGTGCAACGTTGTAGGAACATTAATCCTGGCTGACAGTCCAGCTCCTCACATGTGTGTGTGATGCTGGGGGATGTACACAGGTCAGCAGAGGTTGGGGATTCACAGGCTCTGCAAACAGGCTGGGAAACTGACACAAGACTGCTAGGCCCAGACGCCAATGTCCTCGTAACCTCGCCTTAACGTCTTAGCAATTTTGGCCCTGGCGCCATTGGAGCTGAGGGTTTAGGACCAAAAGCCAGCAGACAGGAAGCAGCGCAGTGACCCGACAAACATTCTGACAAATAAACAAACTGGCCGAGTAACTGAACTTGAGGAGTTGTGGATTTTAAAGGGGTTCCGGGCCGATTCAGTGCTACTTGCATGGAAGTATGCAAGTATTTCTTGTACTGCAGACTCAAAGTGTTTGTATATGCAATCAACCACAGCGCATAGATACAGAAGGTTCAAAACACAAAAACAAGCTCAAGTACATTTTTCCCCCAACTTTATTTAACTAGGCAAGTCAGTTAAGAACAACTTCTTATTTTCAATGGCCGCATAGGAACAGTGGGTTAACTGCCTGTTCAGGGGCAGAACGAATATAAGAACACACAGACAAAAACATATTGTGCTGGTTTTGAACCTTGAGGATGAACAGTGCCAGGGCCTACAATTAACACCCACCACCTGCCAAATGCGGGTAGATTTTGGCAATGGTGGGTAAGATCGATGTCTATTTCACTAGCCACATTGGCGGGTGGTCAGGGCTCCACAGTGTGAGCATTTCACTTGCATTTGTGAATAAAATGTAAAGTACGATCACATTTATAGTACAAATAAATGCAGCAGTAGCTGTTTTTCAAGTAATTGCGCCGTTTTGATGAGTGAAAGATACGTTTTTTAGAAGCGCTGTGCACAGGCATAAAAGTAGGTCTAATTAACGTAAAACGAAAGTCTACTGAGGTGAGACATTGTCCTTGGATTTCTTGACAATTTACATTATTTTGTTCACAAGATAGGTTGTTTTTCGATGTTTGAGTTTCAACTGCTAGGGAAGAGAAGATGACGCTTCTACTAGTTGGACTCAATTTCACAGGCACAAACATGACTCAAATCGCGCTACCACGGTAACCACCCGCCCTCAAAGGGGCAGGTGAAACTTTGTCTCGTCTGTGATATTTTGGTTAAAATATGTAATTATTCAATATACCCCATTAGTTACTTCTTACTAGTAATACATGTATTATTTTATAAACATTACAAAGCATGCTCATCCATTTTTGTATGTTTTGTTGGTGTCATTTTAGCAGCAAAAAAATATTTTAGATGAAAAAAAATTCAGAGTGGCTGGTAGATTTTTAAATCTACCAGTCTACCTGCCACAGAAGCTGGTGGACCAAAAAGTACATTTTATGCCCTGAACAGTGCTGTCTGAATGGCCAGGAATCGTTAGTAAAAGTCAGGCTCGGAATGCTGTGTCTGTCCTGATCAAAAGGCCACGTCCAGGTAATTATTTCCTGGAAGTAAGAGTCAAATTAGAGGTCAAAGTTCAAGGCACCTTATTGACCTCAAGCCACTCCTGTCAAAAGGCTGCAGAGGTAGCAGAAACCTCATTTTGGCTGATAATTGGTTTAAGCAGTCCTTTCACCCCATGTAAAAAGCTTCTCTTTCGTTGTTCCCTACTTCTCTGCTCCTACGGTGGATGTTTCTAAGAAGAAGAAATCATTATCATGTAAATACAAGTCTAAAAATGAGGATCTGTAGCTGGACAGGTCAGCGTCTTCCTGCTTTTCACATCCTTGCGAAAGCTTTGGCAGAGGCAAGGTGAGGGTTTGGGCCCCGGAAGAGGAAGGGAGAGGGGAAATATAATTTTTGTCCAAGGCCATCCCCGCCCGGGACAGCTAGCAACAGGGTGATGTTGACCCTAGAGGTGCAAACCAACCTCCTTGTCGCCACGGAGATGCTGGGTGCCCGGGTCGGGTCATGCTGAGGAGTCTGCCGTCCAGCTGGCATGGGGCCTGAGCTAGCACTGGGGTGCCAAGCCAACTACCCCCCTGCCTGCCCGCCTGCCTGGCTGCTTGGCCCAAACACTAAACCGTCAGCCAGGGAAGGGTGAGGGCAGTGCCAGCTGGGATAGCGCTTTACCACTGAGCCCACTCTCCAAACAAACAACCCAGCGGGCCAGAAGCCACGGGCAACATGGAACTCGTCATTACTGACGAAACTGCATGCCTTGTCTAGGCCAGCCCTGCACTTGTCAGGAGCTGTCCCAGAGCAAGGATATACCAATAATTATCTGCTTCAGAGAGCCTTTATGCCCCCCAAAAAATAACAAGATGACCAACTTTTTACCTGGGGTTAATATAGAAAACATGACAATAAAAAGAGGTGGATAAGTAATGTGAAAAGCCTTTAAGGACTGACGTCACAAAAACATACAAGAGCAATTGATCAGGGGTTATCCAGACATCCAAAGCCTACTCTGCCTTGTCCTTAAGTTGGCCTCAGAGAGGAAACAGACATGAAACAGGCATTCTAGACATCACTACATACTCTGCTCTACAAGGCCTTTTGGGAAAACAGACGATTCATGTTGGTTTTTCTTTGATGAGGTCAGAAAATAATGAACCAAAATATACTGAACCAAAATATAAAATGCAACATGCAACAATTTCTAACATTTTATTGAGTTACAGTTCATATGAGGAAATCAGTCAATTGAAATAAATTCAACAGGCCCTAATCTATGGATTTCACATAACTGGGAGTACAGATATGCATCGATTGGTCACAGAACCTTTAAAAAAAAGGGGGGCCACAGGATCTCATCAAATTATTTCTGACCATTCTGTGCATTGCCTTTGTCCGTAGCTTATGCCTGCCTATACCATAACCCCACCGACACAAGGGGGCACTCTGTTCCCAACGTTGACATCAGGAAATCGCTCGCCCACACAACACCATACACGAGGTCTGCGGTTGAGGCCAGTTGGACAAACTGCCAAATTCTCGAAAGCGAGGTTGGAGGCAGTTCATGGTAGAGAAATTAACATTAAATTCTCTGGCAACAGCTGTGGTGGACATTCCTGCAGTCAGCATGCCAATTGCACACTCCCTTAAAACTTGAGGTATCTGTGGCATTGTGTTGTGTGACAAAACTGTGCCATTTATTGTCCTTGGCACAAGGGGCACCTGTTTAATGATCATGCTGTTTAATCAGCTTCTTGATATGCCACACCTGTCAGGTGGAGGGATTAGTGGAGGGATTATCTTGGCGAAGGAGAAATGCTCACTAACAGGGATGTAAACAAATCTGTGCACTAAATTTGAGTGAAATTCTATTTTTGTGCGTATGGAAAATGACAGGAATCTTTTACTTCAGCTCATGAAACATGGTTCCGACACTTTACAAGTTGCATTTATATTTTTACTCAGCGTAAATACCAACCACGGTCTCACTCCCACTTACTTTTAACAATTTCAAAAATCAGAACGGATTATGGCAAACACGCGTTTTAGTTACCGAACGCTGAGGTCTTGGAAATCTCTTCACACCAGGATCTTGTTTCTTTGGAGGTGTTTAAAAGGTTGGTTGACTTGCATGTTACTGAGGAATGTGACTGTCATCAGGATTTCATGCGGTGGTGCATGATTGATTTTTATCTCTGTATGTCTGAATGTAAATCGTAATGAATGTGTGTCGACATCTATAATGTTTATAGTGTGTCTAAGTTGTTACGTCTGATATTTGTCTTAAACATTGTTCCCCCCTGCTGCTGTCTTGGTTGGACCAGGTCTCTCTTGGAAAAATATATTTTTTACCTCAAGGGTTCAAACCTTCTCAAACACCTTCCAGAAGGACAGCCATCTTTGCAGCACTCCACCAATCAGGCCTTTATGGTAGAGTGGCCAGACACATGACAGCCCTTTTTGAGAAAGACCTTGAGAAACAAGATTCTCTGGTCTGATGAAACCAAGATTGAACTCTTTAGCCTGAATGCAAGGCGTCACGTCTGGAGGAAACCTGGCACCATCCCTACGATGAAGCATGGTGGTGGCAGCATCATGCTGTGGGGATGTTTTTCAGCGGCAGGGACTGGGATGAATGGAGCAAAGTACAGAGAGATCCTTGATGAAAACCTGCTCCAGAGCACTCAAAACCTCAGACTGGGGTGAAGATTCACCATCCAACAGGACAACGACTCTAAGCACTAAGCCAAGTCAACGCAGGAGTGGCTTTGGGACAAGTCTCTGAATGTCCTTGAGTGGCGCAGCCAGAGCCCGACATGAACCCGATCGAACATCTCTGGAGAGACCTGAAAACAGCTGTGCAGTGACGCTCCTCATCCAACCTGACAGCTTGAGAGGAGAAACTGGAGAAATTGGAGAAACTCCCCAAATATAAGTGTTGATCTCCACTTTCTGGAAGTCAGTGGGATTAGAGTACGATAGCTAAGGAGATGGAGAAAATTCTGCCATTTGATTGCAAATATGCAGACAGAGTCGAAAAGAGAACACACAGAAGGCCATTGCATAAAACACCCGTCTCCAGATTACATCATCAAACCAAGGGCAAACATGGCACCATGACACCCGGTCACGGGTGCACCTCAGCCACGCTCAAGGTACTAAACGATATCATAACCGCCATCGATAAAAGACAGTACTGTGCAGCCGTCTTCATCGACCTTGCCAAGGCTTTCGACTCTGTCAATCACCATATTCTTATCGGCAGACTCAGTAGCCTCGGTTTTTCGGATGACTGCCTTGCCTGGTTCACCAATTACTTTGCAGACAGAGTTCAGTGTGTCAAATCGGAGGGCATGCTGTCCGGTCCTCTGGCAGTCTCTATGGGGGTGCCACAGGGTTCAATTCTCGGGACGAGTCTTTTCTCTGTATATATCAATGATGTTGCTCTTGCTGCGGGCGATTCCCTGATCCACCTCTACGCAGACGACACCATTCTATATACTTTCGGCCCGGCATTGGACACTGTGCTATCTAACCTCCAAACGAGCTTCAATGCCATACAACACTCATTCCGTGGCCTCCAACTGCTCTTAAACGCTAGTAAAACCAAATGGATGCTTTTCAACCGATCACTGCTTGCACCCGCATGCCCGACTAGCATCACCACCCTGGATGGTTCCGACCTTGAATATGTAGACATCTATAAGTACCTAGGTGTCTGGCTAGACTGCAAACTCTCCTTCCAGACTCATATCAAACATCTCCAATCAAAAATCAAATCCAGAGTCGGCTTTCTATTCCGCAACAAAGCCTCCTTCACTCACGCCGCCAAGCTTACCCTAGTAAAACTGACTATCCTACCGATCCTCGACTTCGGCGACGTCATCTACAAAATTTCTTCCAACACTCTACTCAGCAAACTGGATGCAGTTTATCACAGTGCCATCTGTTTTGTCACTAAAGCACCTTATACCACCCACCACTGCGACTTGTATGCTCTAGTCGGCTGGCCCTCGCTACATATTCGTCGCCAGACCCACTGGCTCCAGGTCATCTACAAGTCCATGCTAGGTAAAGCTCCGCCTTATCTCAGTTCACTGGTCACGATGGCAACACCCATCCGTAGCACGCGCTCCAGCAGGTGTATCTCACTGATCATCCCTAAAGCCAACACCTCATTTGGCCGCCTTTCGTTCCAGTAAAAAAATCGCTGAAGTTGGAGACTTATCTCCCTCACCAACTTCAAACTTCTGCTATCTGAGCAGCAAACCGATCGCTGCAGCTGTACATAGTCTATTGGTAGCCCACCCATTTTCACCAACCTCATCCCCACACTGTTTTTATTTATTTACTTTTCTGCTCTTTTGCACACCAATATCTCTACCTGTACATGACCATCTGATCATTTATCACTCCAGTGTTAATCTGCAAAATTGTAATTATTCACCTACCTCCTCATGCCTTTTGCACACATTGTATATAGACTCCCCTTTTTTTCTACTGTGTTATTGACTTGTTAATTGTTTACTTCATGTGTAACTCTGTGTTGTCTGTTCACACTGCTATGCTTTATCTTGGCCAGGTCGCAGTTGCAAATGAGAACTTGTTCTCAACTAGCCTACCTGGTTAAATAAAGATGAAATAAAATAAATAAAATAAAAAAGAAGCATCCATCCATGTATACACGGGTAAGAGAGTCTAGCTAGCTACATTTTCAGATATTACACGTTTCTAATTTTGTCAGAAAGTTGTTTTCATTTAAAGTTAAAGCGTATTGTTCGCTAGCTAGCTAACATTAGCTGGCTTGCTAGCAAGTTAACGTTACGTGTATAATCTGTGTAGTAATATTATTTGTATCTCAGAGCCATTTGCATTGCTAGCTATAGCCTAATGTTAGCTAGCTAACATTGAACCTGGTTGGTTAGTTACCTGTAGATTCTTGCAGGGTAGTAATGTTATGAGTTGGGATTATGGTTCATGGTAGCTGTTAAATTCTCTCTGGCTATCTACTCCAATTTCAGAGCACTCTCGTCTGAGTGTGCCAAGGCGCAGAATAAATAACGAATTTACGAAACGCCCAACACCCGTTGAATATGGCCGGTGTCAGTAAAAACAGCCTAAACGGCTCTGCTTGGGTGAGTAAAACGGTCAGTGAAATGTTCTCTCATTTGTGTCTGGAAGTAGTGAGCAAGCTAGCCAACATTAGCCAGTTAGCTTGGGTGCTTGACTGCTGTTAGGTCAGAACGCTCGGATCAACCCTACTGCTCGGCCAGAGCATCCAGTTTGCGCTCTGAACGCTCCAAGAGCAAAGCGCTCTGAATTTCCGAACAGACAATCTGACAACGCTCTGAGTTTACGAACGCCCAGAGCACACACTGGCACGCCAGATAAAATTAACAAACACACCCGAAGTATAAGCCAGCCTTTAGTCTTGAAATCTTTGGTTGTTTAGTACATAGCCTCAGATGTGAATCCTTAAAGAGATGGGTGGGGCTAAATATATATATATGCCATTTAGCTGACGCTTTTATCCAAAGCGACTTACAGTCATGTGTGCATACATTCTACGTATGGGTGGTCCCGGGAATCGAACCCACTACCCTGGCGCTACAAGCGCCATGCTCTACCAACTGAGCCACAGAAGGACCATCTAAATCTTAAGAGAGTGTGAACAATGCTGAATGTGTGTAGACAAAGAACAGCTCTGCAGTAGGTACCAAAAATTTATGATCCATTTTCTAAAAATTGAGGTTACAAGTTTATTAACTTTCAAAGCATAATATACAATTTTCTAGCTCTAAGTCTCTACTTTTATCCAATGTGAAAAACACAATTTCAAATTTTGCTACATAAGACGAATCGAGCCGGTCGGTCATATATTGGCTTAGATATGATGGTAGGGAGATTTGAATTTATAACATCGATCTTCAATCAATCCCTACTACAATCCCGCCGACTGGCCGCGCTATAATATTACATTTTTGGCGAAACATTCCATTTCCACAAAACGTATCCAGGCGAAATGCAGATAAACAAACAGAAAGAAGCTGTGTCACAAAACGTATCCAGGCGAAATGCAGATAAACAAACAGAAAGAAGCTGTGTCACAAAACGTATCCAGGCGAAATGCAGATAAACAAACAGAAAGAAGCTGTGTCACAAACTGCTGGAGGTGGAGATATTTTTTTTAAACGAGTGTGCGTGCAGCATAATTAATATCTACAAACTAATCTCCTCGTTTCTCAAGCACACAACATATTTCTCAGCGGTCATGCTCAAGTCATTTGTGGAGCATCAGAATTGCCAATGATGAAGGTATTCCGAGGAGAGGCCGCTGTGTGTTCTCTCTGTTCTTGGCCTGTACTCATAACGTCTCAGAGTAGAAGTGCTCATCTAGGATCAGGTCCCTGTCTTATTCATTATGATTTAAACTGCAAAACTGATCCTATAATCAGCATTCCTACCGTGAGATGCTCTGTGAATATGGGCCATGTTTACACAGCACTGAGGTATGGGAAAAACTCCCAGCAGGTCAAACAAACACCATTCACCAAGATGCATTCCATGTATTATTATTATAAGGAGTTCACATTAACAAAATAAATCTTCATTGTGAAAGACAATAAATAAGTGAACATATTTTGCGTCGTATTTAAGTCATAAGCCACAGCACGCTGTAGAAAATAATTGTATGACTTATCATATAGGTGAAATAGGTGACGCTAACTGATCAATAAGTAACCAAACGCTTCATTCTAACACTTTCTTAGCAGATTTTAAGCACTCCGCCCTCTGTGTGTGTGTTTAACTTATGGGGAACATGATCCAATGCTGTCATGTACCTCTAATGCTTAACTCACTTCTATATGGATTGAATACTGGACCTCTCTCCACTTCACACAAGACAGACAGAGAACATATGACTTTGGGAAGAACATAAAAAAGGACCTCAGGATTCCAACAAACTTTTGATCAGATTTGCTGGAGACAAAGTCAAAACTAAGTATTTTACCAAGACTTGAAAGTAAGCTGCCCCACCCCCTACATATCACACATTTCAAGACTATTTTACTGCAAAACATCCCACATTAACAAGCAAAGTGACACTGAACGCTCTCTCAAGTCATTTATTAAATTAAAGACCAAAAATTAATGGGAGCAAGAAGAGAAAGGGAGAAAGGAAAGAAGGATGGCAAAAAGAAAATAGAACAGACAAAGACAAAAATCTTCTGCCTTGTGTGAGGGAGAAAGACCGGCATAGAGATAGAGAGAACGAGAGATGTGTTAAAATAAAACGAAAGGACAAGTGGCAGCTGTGTGCCTTTATCTCAGAGAGGCTGAGTGAATTGAGTCACCAGCGGTGCACACACGCACACACACACAGACTCACACACACACACACACACACAGACTCACACACACACACACACACACACAGACTCACACGCCTGGCTTGATACTTCCGTTTGGTCTATTCTCTCACACACACACACACAACGCTCGATTAAGATTAACCAATTAGAACATACCAGTTTTATCGGGGCGCTTCAATTAGAAGTGTGTGATTGTATTGAGGCCTGCTCCACCTTCCCCCATCACATTTCACTGCAACGGACACTAAACGCTCCCCTTATGGTACCACAAACAAAGCACCATGCACGGAAAAGAGCAGGAGCTCAAAGACCACATCAATACACACACACACATTTGTGGGCTGGAGGGGTGTAAAAGAACAACACAAGATTGCCCAACAGCTGTTCTCCACAGATGTGGCATCCAGCAAATATCATGTCATGAACCCTGTCCAGCCTGGACATCAGTCACTTCCTGAAGGGTCATTGACCACGCTGATGTGGGTCAAAGAAGCCAAGACACTTTGCTGTGATTTACTGAGGAGGACCCGAGTGAGGCCTACAGTGGATGATTTCTACAAGCAAGAGGTTTGGTCCAATGGCTAACATACAATCCAGATAAAGGAAAATGTAATCCTAAGGCCGGGATTCAATTAATTACAGATAGGGCCATACAAATGTTCTGAACTGTTTAACGGACTTGAGGTGAGGCATAGTTCTGCTATTTTTTCATAATTGACGTGCTGAAATCGTCTACTAAATTAATCAGACCTATTCTTACAGGGTAGCCTAGTGGTTAGAGCGTTGGACTAGTAACCGAAAGGTTGCAAGTTCGAATCCCCGAGCTGACAAGGTACAAATCTGTCGTTCTGCCCCTGAACAGGCAGTTAACCCACAGTTCCTAGGCCGTCATTGAAAATAAGAATTTGTTCTTAACTGACTTGCCAAGTAAAATAAAGGTATAAAAAATTATAATAATGTTTTTAATTGCTTCAGCTTATATTCAGCATTTAACACGTATCCCACTAAGTAACCATACAAATATTTGTAGACAGCTGAAGCAAGCACACAAAATCTCTTCAGGTAATGTACAGGTAACTGCCAAAAAAAAGGAAACACTTGAGTAAATGAGGTATATAAAGTCAATTAAAAGCAGGTTCCTGAGTTAATTAAGCAATTAACATCCCATCATGCTTAGGGTCATGTATAAAATGTCCATTGCACATTATTGTTTGGCTACAATGGCTAGAAGAGATCTCAGAGACTTTGAAAGAGGGGCCTCGAAGGAGTATAGAGGGTTTACAGTCGTGTGTGTCTCAGTCACCAGATCTCAACCCAATTGAACACTTATGGGAGATTCTGGACAGCGTTATCCACCACCGTCAACAAAACACCAAATTATGGAATTTCTCCTGGAAGAAATTGTCGCATCCCTCCAACAGAGTTCCAGGCACTTGTAAAGCTCTTCTGGCAGCTTGTGGTGGCCCACCACCCTATTAAGATACTTTATGTTACCAGATCACCCAGATCAGAAGTGTAGTAGATTTGTACAGCAGTTAAACACTTGATACAAACATCACAAAAAAACTAATCACACCAACCCCCAGCCTTATTAGAACAACGCAATCTTTTTGCTGCGGTGTCAAATAGAATAAATATCTATAAAAAATAAGTGTTTTTTCCCCTCAAAGTACTCGTGGAACTCTTGTCTTGTGCCAACTTTTTTTTATTTAAATAAAGTACCTTTATTCTGCAAGAACTTTGCAGATACCCAGAATTTTACTTGATGAAATGGTGCTGCCAGCAATAGATAAAATATACAGACAGAATATACACAATCTACATACAGTATATACAATACGGATACAGTAAACACACAAATGACAATTCCCTACAAAAATAGTCAAATCAAATCTAATTTTATTGGTCACATACACATGTTTAGCAGATGTTATTGCGGGTGTAGCGAAATGCTTGTGTTTCTAGCTCCAACAGTGCAGTAATATCTAACAATTCACAACAATACACACAAATCTAAAAGTAAAATAATGGAATTAAGAAATACATAAATATTTGGTGGCATTGACTAAAATACAGTATATACATATGAAATGAGTAAAGCAGTATGTAAACATTATTAAAGTGACTAGTGGTCCATTATTAAAGTGACCAGTGATTCCATGTCTATGTATATAGGGCAGCAGCCTCTAAGGTGCAAGGTTGAGTAACCGGGTGGTAGCCGGCTCGTGAAGGCAACACTGGTTAACACCCGGAATAGCAATACGAGTGAAGCGTTCCCTCTTCTGTCTGTCTGTTTTTCAGACCTCGATTGTCCCCAATACGCCATCAACGTGGTAATCATAAAATATCTCAAGGTTGGAAGCTTTTCATAAACGAGGGACTGAAACCTTTGAGAAGGGGCATGATAGAAGCCCATCTCAACTCCCCACAGCAAACAAACCTCAGGCTTGATGGGAGTGATGGTACAAACTCTTGAAAATGTGGTCCGGTTTTTATTTTTTCTCCCATTGTGATATAGGGAATCTTTTATGCTATCTGCAACACGAAAGTGTCAACATCTCACAACGAGCGAGCCTGCATTGTGTTCTCCATAACCACCCTCGAAACTCCAAGATGGGGGTATGCTAGGGTGGGTTATGAGAGGGAGGCAGAGACAGACAAGACAGGGAGATGTGATTGAAAGGATAGAAGAGAAGGAATATAAAGGGAAAAAAATGAATTTCAGAATTCGTAAATATTTCACGCGTTTACACCCAGCCAAACAGAGATCAGAGATGCAACAACAACAGCAAAGCTTCAGCTTAACCATCCAACTAGATGCCAAAAACAAAGTCTACGGTGATGTTTCTTCATGTGTTTTCTCAGTGCAATTGTCCAAACACTACATAAGGATCCCCCTCAAAGACATGATAGACATTTACACTAGTTTTCCATAATCTGATAAGTACCAGGCACACAGCAAACATATATTCTATTTGTCTATTCATTTGACTGAAAGCTCTACAAGTAAATGCAGTAAATCTGAACCATCAAACACACAACGCCTTATTCCCATTAAGAGGGCACTACAACATTGAAAGATGGAGAGTAGTGGTGATCCCATGCATTATTAAATTCCACAGCAAAGGGCAGAATATTTGAAGATCTTAAACGTTCACTGAGAATCTGGTGTGTACGAAGAGTAAAAATGAGGAAAGTGACGGGGCTGAAGAACATATCTGAGCTCCTGTACCAACTCATTCTGTAGGTCAAGTATTAATCCCCTTTTTCAGTCACAACAACCCAATGTGTCCGCTGACAGTAAGAAGGGTAGATGAGAGACTGATAGAGCGAAAGGAAGGTAGGAATTTTGCTACAGCACATCCATCCTGGAAACCACTGACAGGCTAAAACAGCCCAGGACAGAACAGCTTGGCACGTCTCGGCATGGCATGCTGCCCAAGCCATCATATTCAAGTGGGCTAGAGTCTGTACGGTGCTAAAACATGGTGACAAACCAGGCCTCTCTCTTCTTCCACATGCATACCAGTGTCCAGGAATGCAGAAGTATCCTGCATTCTCTGAGGCAGGAGCGCAGAGCCCAGACGTACACGCACTCACAATGGCATGCTGGGAGGGACGACAGCCAGGGGAGGAACAGTGTGATAGGTTCTAATTGCTTCAAAATGTCCAGAAGAAGGCCCCTATTATCTATTTAAATCTGTTGATAATGGGAGGCTGGAAGACAGGAGGAAGGGAGGAGGGGGACGGCGACCCAGGCAGAGGGAGAGGAGCTACTCCGTGCCGCCGTCGCCTCATTATTTTCGTCCTGACGGACACCCGCGCTCAACCCCTGGATGAATGGGCCGTGCTGAATAAGTTATCACGAGCTACACAAAGGAAGAATGGGCTCCACAAACAACACTGCACCACGAGAAGCGTGCGTCTCTCTCCTTCTCACTCTCTCTTTCTCCTGATGAAAGAGCCCCAGCCACATTCTGTGGACTCACCTGTAATTTTAGCAAACACAGTAGGTGAAAAAAAAAAAAGTCGGAACGAAAAGGAAAAAGAGAAATGAAAGACAGGAAGTGCAGGCATCGGTGTCTGCACAGATATCCACAGAACATTCCCTCCTTTACGGTTCATCTGTTTTGTCTTTTGCAAACTAGCTCTTCTTTCATTTCTCCAGAATGCAGGGACCTCCTTTGGACACTATTCTAAGACGGTTGAAGAGTGCGTTGTTTTGTACTTTGTAAGACGAGGCTTCGAATAACATCACTGCATCAGTCTGTTTTTATGTTTATTTTGTCTTCTTTTCGTTGTTTTGGCTGTTTTGTGTTTTGTCTGGGTCTGGAGAAGCATATGGAGTCACCTTCATGCTTTGTTCTTCTACAGTGAGGGGAATCAAGGCTTTCCCCAATGGCTACTCTCAAGAGTTAGGTAATCAAACCAGCATTCAGACCAGTTCCACCTAACTGTCACCACTACACGTCAACTGCCACCAAGCTCCCCTTGCCATCACTCAAAAGTAGAGGCAAAACTTTTGGATGGGAGACTGGTGTCTCTCTTGTCTGACGGGGGAATCAGAGGGTGCCGCAGCCCGACAGGTGCTCAACGGCTGATCAAACGAGGCAGATACCCTTGGAGTGACACCTGGAGCCACTTCAATGGGGGAACGCCAGAACGGCCTGGGGAGGGGGGGTGGGGTACTTCAACCGGGATGCAAACAGAAAGGTCGAATAAGCAGTCACCTCAATGTCGTACGGGGTTGACCTCACGGTGTTGGGACAGGTATGAGAGTAAAAATCCCCGTTCCAGAGTAGAAAACTAGTTGATTGATTGGCAGCTATGGCAGTATCCTCCACTGGTTTAAGTGACATGTTGACAGTATTCTATTTATCGTCTTTAAAATGTTACATTGCCATCTGGAATTGAAATCGGTTCGAAGTATTGCAATAAGGCTGCAAACTACAGCAACTTCCAGGTAACTTCCAAGACCATCCAAAAGTAGGATACGGTTGATAGAATACTATCCCATAATAGCACTGTAGTAAGTGAAATATCCTAACAAAACATTGAAAAAAAACAAGCAGTATCTGAATCCACCATTAAAGCCTATAGGCATTGCAAATATACAGGCAACTGCCAAAATAAAGGAAACAGCAAACTAAAGTTTCTTAATAGGACGTTGGGACACCAGCTTCAATGCACCTTCCCATAGATTTATACAAGTGATTGGAACTCTATTGAAGGGATGAGATACCATTCTCCCAGAAGAAATTCCATCATTTAGAGGGTTGTTGGTAGAAAACACTGTCTCAGGCAACGCTCCAGAATCTCCCAAGTGTTCAACTGGGTTGAGATCTGGTGACTGAGACAGCCGTGGCATATGGTTTACATCATATCCATGCTCATCAAAACATTCAGTGACCACGTGCGCCCTGTAGATAGGGGCATTGTCATCTTTGCATAGCCATGGTAGCCAGAATAATGGCCTGCCATAAATTTCTGTACATTTACCCTAAGCATGATGGGATGACTACATGGAACTCTATTCCACATCAAATAACTCATGCAAGCAGTAAAATTAGATTTAAAAACAACACCTTCCGGAACAGCGGCGACTGTGAAGCAGCACAAACATGGGCACAGACACATGCATTCACCACACACACACACGCACATGTACACATGGATTTTGTACTGTATATATGTGATAGTGGTAGAGTAGGGGCCCGAGGGCAAACAGTCTGAATGTATTGTAATGTTTTTAAAATTGTATAAAACGGCCTTCATTTTGCTGGTCCCCATTAGCTTCCTTGGCAGCAGCTACTGGGGATACATAATAAATACAAATGTTAATTGCTTACTTAACTCCGAAACAACACCTGTGTGGAATCACCTGCTCTTTACTTTGCATCCCTCATTTCCTCAAGTGTTTCCATTATGTCGGCAGTTACCTGTCATTGTGCTTCAGATAACGATGGAGAGAAGAGAAGGCCAGGGCTACTCAGTTAACAGTCTCTTCCCTCAATAAACAAATGCACTGGTTATAGAAAACAGCAGGCCATCTTTGCCCTTGTCAACAACCCCATTCTCTGCAGCCTGGGCTTGTCTGTGTCTCTCTCCTTTCTCCAAAAGCGCCCCATCAGCACTCTAACAGGAGTGGTGGAGGAAGAGCGAATAAGAGCAAGAAAGCCTGAATGTTCAGTCTTTCTCGACATAGACTGAATGTACAGTAAAATAATAAAATATAGTGGCCTTCAGCAGCGTTTCCCCTATATTTATTTAGCAGTGGCGGCCACTCCCAAAAATACGTTTTCGGGAAGGTCAAACCTTTTCAGTGTAAACTTAAATGACTAAAACCAGATATAAAGTATGTTTAAAACATAACGGAGCTATATTTTCATTTAAATAAGATGATCTTTGAGAACTAACAATCATCAAAATAAAAAACTAGACCGTCAGGGAGAACACTTTTTTAAATGTTTGAGTCACTCAGAGAGCATGAGCTATGACAAAATCTGTGGAATTGCAGGGAATCATCTTTAAGACAAATGTTTTTTGCTTGTTCCAAGATGGGAGTTCCTCGCAGTCTGCCATTGCTTCCATAGCTACACAATCAACGTATTTATGTGGATTGGTGATGAAGCCTGTCTAATTTAAATAAAGATCCCCAAACCACAAAGGCCTGCTCATAAAGCCTTTCAGCATTGTACACATGGCACTAAGCTCCAACGCACTGTCCCTACAGTACGGCTGTATGCCCTACTGAACGCTCATGTACAACAAACACACTAACAAAAGCCAGCTGCCTTCGCCAGAGATGGGCAAAAGACGCAGCCAGCTACAACGCATTCGTTTGCCAGAGAAATAGTAGAGGAAAACATGAGAAGTTCACAGAGGGAGCAGATAGGGCGACCCAGAGGGAGGGATAGCAAACGCCAAAGTGTTATCAGCCAGGCTGAATAAATTGCGAGACGAGAGGTAACGGAGTACTAATGTAGTACATGGAATTATCCGCTGCAACAAAGAGAAACAGATCAAAGAGAGGCATCCGTTGGGATCGGTCCACTACTCTTGGGATAGGCAATGAGAGCAAGGCTATGGCTATTCCAGACTCTCTGGTTCGCATAAATGACTTCAAATGAAGAAAAACAGGGACCTTTTATCAAACACGTTGCTTCAAAACATCTAAACATGACCAGACCTAGACTTTGGTTGATTTTTGACCAAAGGTCACCATGTGGATGAGACTTTCGAATGGGCAGGCTCCTGAAAGAATGGTGGCTAAAACAAAGCTCAAGTGATTCGGATAGTGAGAGTTGTAAGAGGTGAACATCACACCATACGAAGCAGAGTGGACAGGTGAGGTTCAATGGCAGACCCCACTCTTCATTCCTAGAGCCTGTGTGTGGTGGCTCAGAACCATAAATTGTAGCTTTGGGAAGACCAAGCTCTCAGAGATACTAGTGGAGTCTTCCTCTGGTAGCTTTTATGGCACATAGGTGGGTGAAAACTCAATAGCAGGTTTGACCTTCGCACAGCAGAAAATGAAATAGACTGAGTGAGAGTACAAGCAAGTGTGTGGGATTTTAATGTGTGTGTGTGTGTGTGTGTGTGTGTGTGTGTGTGTGTGTGTGTGTGTGTGTGTGTGTGTGTGTGTGTGTGTGTGTATATGAGTACGTGTGAGTGGGAGAAGCTGCCTTGCCCCCTCTGCCACTGCTCCACCCAAGCCGCTCTCGAACTCCCCTGACTACTGCATCCTAACAAGGCTTTTCCTCCGCTCCTCCTCGAAAAAAGCAAACCAAATAAATAAAAGGACAGGGGGGAAAAAAGGACTGAAATGGAGGAACGAGGAGAGAAAAAACACTGACAAATATAATTTGTTCCATCATTCAGCTTTAATTAAAAATAATATGGAATCTTTTTGTTCGACTTCACAACAAGACTTCAATAGGGCCCCCAAGACTCCCTACCACTTGCCTCCCAACACAGCCCACTGGTGGAGCTGAATTCCATTAATTACATGACCCACATATCACATACTTAATATTCCAGTGCTGGGAAAAAGAAACTCTGCCAATACCGATGGAAAGGGCCTAAACTTGGAGGTGTTCAGGACTTCAGAGCCCTCCCTACTCCCAACGCTTTTCTGGGGCGGCGCCCTTTGGATCTCCTTCTCTCCTGACATTGTTTGCGAATGTCGCCTTAATGGGACTGGCAAATGTACGAACGAATGCAGCCACACTCTTTTCCAGTGAATCAAAAGGAAGTGAATAGCAGCTTTCCTGAAGGGAGAAGGTGTGCCGATGAGAATAATAAGTCAGGTTTCTTTAACCATCAATATGTAATAAAACAAATTGTTCAAACATACATTGTATAAATTCATGGGATATAGTGAATGGTCATATGCACATAAGGTTACCAATGTCAGGATGCATGTTAGCTAGTGATGCACCGACATGATATTTTTGGCCGTTACCAATATCCAATATTTTCCTTGCCAAAAAACCTGATACCTATACCGATATTAAAAACTTTTGCAGCCTTTTAAGCATTCTAGTGCAGTTAAATAGTTAACACACACACACGGACGCAGCAGTCTAAGGTACTGCATCTCAGTGCAAGAGGTGTCACTACAGTCTCTGGTTTGAATCCAGGCTGTATCACATCTGGCCATGATTGGGAGTCCCATAGGCTGGTGCAAAATTTGCCCAGCGTCATCCGGGCTGTCATTGTAAATAAGAATTTGTTCTTAACGGTCTTGCCTAGTTAAATAAATGTTACACACACACGCACAAAAAAGTTATTTTGTTGGCATTTACGTATGTCCCCATAACCAGTATAATATCATCAAAAGCTATTTCTTTCACTTACTTGCTGTGCTGTTTCGTTGTTCATTTGTTCAGTCGTTTCATTGTCAACCAGGATTTCTATGGAACGCCGTTTGGATCTTTGCGTGTCAAGAAAAATACACGTCAAATAACACTATTTGATGTGTCAAATAACACAACAATCTGTTTCAGTAGCTATAGTTAGCTAGCTAACTATATAGCTAGGTGTAATCTAAAATAACCCTAATTTATAAGACAGTTCTTATTCGATTAATGATGGTCGGACACATCTATGTGAAGCTAGCCACAATAAAGATTTGTCCCAATAGTGGACTTTGCAGCTTTTTATTCATTTGCATCACTGTCAATGGCATATTTTAATTTTGAAGGAAAAACACAAATTCCACTATTGTGCCTAATCCTTATTGTGGCTAGCTTCACAACACATAACCCGGTCCGGTTGAGCCTCACTAACCAGATGAAGCTAGCTGGCTGCTGATAGCTTTGGGTAACAGGGTTAAGTAGCCAGCTAGCTATTTATTTTCATGAACTGAAGTTCAATTTCAATAGGCGAACAACAAGTGGCTACCTAGCTAATACTTACTCACAACGATCCCTAAATCATTGCTAAGAATAATGAAAATGACTGCAGTTTCTGCTGGTTATTGTTTTCAAGCTGGTTGTATTGGTGCTAGCTAGGTACAAAGCTAAAGCTAGCTACCCCAGAAGTTCAAATGTGTTATTGTAAACACATTGTTTGCGTCCGGTGTTTGCTTGTTTGCATACTTTTTTTGTACAGCTTTGACAGTGCTACTGTATCCTTTTTGACACTCTAAAAGACCCAAACGGTGTTCCATAGTATATATGTTCGAGAAGCTAATAGCAGTGATGCACTTGGAAGTGTGTACCGGTGCTCCATCAGTCGGTGAAAGCCAACATCACCCACAACAGAGACCGGATGATTGTCAAGGGCAATGAATTCCATTATCTTGACTTTAATGGATTTCACCTTTGAGTTGTCTCGCTGAAATGTTCTTACTCTTTCTAATGACTGCTCGACTTGTTGACTGCTTGATCCACACAGCAGACATTGTGGGCTAGGTTAAGAATGCCGTGTTGCACGTGTAAAGCAAAATTGTACGTGCCGTTATTACGTCATGTACCTACGTTATATAGGTATGCACGGTAGCTTTGACATTGGTTTTTAACATAGGCATTAAACTAGACATCGGGCCGATACTGATGTTGGCATTTTTAGCTAATTTCGGCCAATTCCGATATGTTCACCGATATATCGTGCATCCCTAATGTTAGCCTTAGTAAAGTGGTTAGCAAAATGCAGCACTGGCAGAACAGTTTGCAGTTTATAAACCCTGGCTCAAGTGAGCTAGTGCAGGTTGAGGGGTACCAGCATACACTGAGTGGACAAAACATTAGGAACATTCTCTTTCCATGACAGATGACCAGGTGAATGCTATGATCCCTTATTGATGTCACTTGTTAAATCCACTTCAATTAGTGTAGATTAAGTGGATG
This sequence comes from Oncorhynchus keta, assembly GCF_023373465.1. NCBI lineage: Eukaryota > Metazoa > Chordata > Actinopteri > Salmoniformes > Salmonidae > Oncorhynchus > Oncorhynchus keta. Next base: position 14,856,982 of record NC_068423.1, read on the forward strand.
AAACAGGTTAAAGAAGGACTTTTAAGCCTGGAGACAATTGAGACATGGATTGTGTATGTGTTGCATTCAGAGGGTGAATGGCCAAGACAAAATATTTAAGTGTCTTTGAACAGGATATGGTAGTCGGTGCCAGGTGCACCAGTTTGAGTGTATCAAGAACTGCAATGTTGCTGCTCAATAGTTTCCCATGTGTATCAAAAATGGTCCACCACCCAAAAGACATCCAGCCAACTTGACAACTGCCGGAAGCATTGGAGTCAAAATGGGCATCCCTGTGGAACGCTTTTGACGTCTTGTGGAGTCCATGCCCCGAGGAATTGAGGCTGTTCTGAGGGCAAAAGGTGTGTGTTTGTGGGGGGGAGGGGCTGCAACTCAATATTAGGAAAGTGTTTCGACAGTTTGGTATATTCAGTGTAGTATAGAATACAGCAAGCAACGCGTTTGGCCAAGGTGGAGCAAGTTAGCGAAAGGCATGCTGCATTTGCACACCGTCAGTCATTGGTTTGTTCTGTGGAGCTGAAGGGAGTTAGCATGCTGGGACTAGAGTCCTAGGACCAGGCAAAGGGGCTGATCTCTTAATCAATGTCCAGAGCGACCAGAGCCCTCCTCTGAAGTCTGTGGCCCTTGCCTGCCTGCCTGCTGCTGCTGTCAGCCCTGCCTCCACCATGAATATGGAGTCCTTCTGCGGTCGGGGCATGCTTATGTTTTCTGTCTGATATCTCGGCCCCATTCCCATTTCAAAGGGAGGTCTACCCAGGGTTTGACTTTTTGATCTGACTGGCGACTGACTCGACCACCTGCATGCACGATCAGCCGCGAGTGAAAAGACCAACCCCCTCCTACCCACACCCCACCCCCTTGGCCTCACACTGCCCCCCACCCACCCCCACCTTCCAGGAACCCTCCAGAACCCCAGTGGTCATAACTGGGTCATAACTGGGTCTGGAGCTGCATCTTAACTCTCCGGATGCTCTGCTCTGCTGTGTGCAGTGGCTGGGAGGAGATGCTGGGCATGATTGCAGTAGCAGCAGGAGTCGCCTCCATTCCCGCCACAGAAAGTCCACCTCTGTTGGGCAAAGTCATGGGAGCCATTTTGTGTCCATAGTGTGAGGGCTGTAATGTCAGGGCTGTAATGTCAGGGCACCATGGTACTGAGGTAACTGAGGAGAGAGCTGGAGCCTGTGGCTCCTCTAATCAGGCATTGCTTCCCCCACGAGCCCACCTTACACCCCTCACAGGACAGTGGTACCACCAATAAAGACTTCAAATCACACAGAGACACCACTTCCTACTGCACGTCCTACTGTCAGCATTACTGACAGTAAGCTTGCACATTATGTCAGCTACATTAGCATGGTTTCCATTGGACAACATATAATTGAGATAAGAGGAAATTGCACACTGCCTATTAATGAATTGATGTGATGCAGCAGGTTGAGAAAATAATGAATTGATATTATTGATTGATATGGGTTGATGACTCAATCACGTATTTACTATTACTGAACACCTCTTAATGCAACATTTGCAGATCCCCTTACAGCTCGTCATTGGAAAGAACAGCAGCACATTATCACAAGTGGCCGTTAATAAAGGGAAATGTTATAATTGTGCATTATCAATTTCATACCGCTTCACTCCCGATGAGTATCAATTGAGATGATTACTTTTGAATAATATTATGATTTCCTTTAACAGGCATTAGCATGAAGAGTTAATGAGATCACCATGACCATGACAATACAATTAAAACCCTCAGGACTTCAGATGATTAGATGAATAATTTAATAGTGTGAAGAGGAAGAAGCCCTCCACCGGCCGACACTAGGCTAAGTAATAGAGGGCCTACGGCATGGCAGGCCATGTAATGCTGTAGAGGAGTAGCGTCGGACAGTGTTGATTCAACTCCAGTCTTGGGGACCTACTAAAGCAGCAGGGTTTCAGGCACTGATCGACTAATGAGTGGCTCCCCTCTCCTCAGAGTCAACAAAGAAAAAAACAGAAGGCGAAGTGACAAGACCAATGGCGTCTTAATTCCAGTGTTATTGTTCCTCCTCCTTTTTCTCACCTTACAAAAGCTCCAACCACTTGCAGTCTTGACAGAACTATGTTAGATACCTATTGCATTCAGAGTATTAAATATTCAATACAAGGGTCGGTCGGTCACCCTCTAACAGTTCAGGTGAAGAGAATTGCTGTACTGGAAAAAATGAAAAAAGTTGAAAAGGGGAGTAGCAAATGAGTACCATAAGGCAATTTATTAAGCACAACTGAAGTTGCAGAGTGTAGTGGTAGAGGTTCACCTACTGGCCTCATTTACATAACACTAGAACTCTTTCACAGACTCCTGGTAAGCTTAGAACACAAAAAGTAGCCTAAACAGAAAGTCACCAACCCCCCAAAACAGCACAACAATTTCCATGATAGCGAATAAAAGGTATCAAATGTGTGAAATCTAATGAAACGACAGAGGAAATATCAAAACTACGCCACGAGGTACCTTTGTTTGTCCCATTTTCTGGTTATAAATGACTTCTAGAGATGAAAATAGTCAACAAAATCGTACAACCAAACACTATTTTATTCAAACGCATAAAAAAAAAAAAAAAAAAAAAAAAAAGCTTAAAAAATGTGTGGTATTTGCTAAAAGACAAACGCGAAGCCCCATGAAGCAGAAAGCAAGGCATCGGTTGGGAAGAGGCTAGAGGCCACCGCGCTTTAGAATGGCCCTCATAAATCCTGATTTGAGTCGGGACTAACCAGAGAAACCTGAGGCGCGGCGTGCCTGAGCCACACTAGGCAGGCGCTACCGCTCTTAAATTCTACGTTTGATTAAGTCTTCCCATTAGGTGACAGCTGAACTTTAATATGAATATGATAATATTGAAATAAGTGTGTGTTATTTACTTTAGCGCTCGGGTGGTGGCGGCAGGGGGATGAGGGAAGGCGGGAGAGGACAAGGGAGGGGGAGCTGGATGATGAATGATTTCTGGACAGCTCTGGGTGACACAAGGCGAGCCTAGGCCTCCTCTAATCAGACTTGACAAAATGGAGACATATGCAGAAATATTGGTTACAGTCGGCATCACAGCCCTGCCTGGGCTCCTGCTGCCACGCTGCCCCGCCTGCCCCTGATTGTCTACAGGCACTGAAGCATCTATTTCAATTGGCACTTCCTTCCTAGCCCCAGGATTTTACATTTAGCTGGTGTCATTTACATATTACTCTTAATCAAAAACCATACTGGGCAATAAAAAAAAGAAACAAAACCGTGGCGTCACGGTTCAGCGGTAGGCACAGAGGCACTTTATGAAATGGTGATGTGACAAGACATTAATCTGTGTGTGTACGAGTGAGTGGGAGAGAGAGAGAGAGAAAGGAGAGTGAGAGAAGGAAAGAAGGAAATAAGGAAAGAAAGAAGGAAAGAAAGAAAGAAAGAAAGAAAGAAAGAAAGAAAGAAAGAAAGAAAGAAAGAAAGAAAGAAAGAAGGAGAGAGAGACAGAGAGAGAGAGAGAGATGTCTGAGTGGTGGTGTGTTTGTGAAAATTGCCGGAAAATTTTTAAAATTGGAGTGTACAGCTTGTGTTTTTCTTGTTAGTCTAAACACATCAAGTACTGGCTGTTGGACAGCTTTCATCTTATTCTGCATTATATTGATGTACTAAAGCAACGTTTACAACAGAAAACAGTACTCCGCATTACAATCAGTGGTGGTCAGTGCTGTTTAAGATTAGGGAGGCCGATAATTGTTTCAATTAGCATGGCCTTACTTCTATTACAGCATAATGGATGACTGTCATTCATATTCCATTCAACCAGTTCAATGTAACAGCAATAGGTTTAGGCTACTACATGACACTCACATTTTCCCTATACCCATCATGAGGTTGCTACAACCTAGCCTATGAATGAAAGTTTACAACGTAGGTGCACACAGGTCGAGAGACAAATTTGAGTAATCAAGGTGACAGACACATTCAATACCGCCTTGCACACTCGTTTGCATCTAGTTGATCTAGGGTATAATCATTAGTCCAAAGAGTTGCAACGTTTCTACTGGAGAAATTCAAGTAGGTTTATCCCCGTTTCGTTTGCTCCTATTTAAGAAACGTTTCTAGAATCGGCGGAATGAATACACTGCTGATCTCCCGCACACGCAGTTCACTTTCATAGTAGCTACATTCAAACAGCATCATACATTTGCTTGTTGTATACAGTAATTTCTTCTCACATCTACGCGCTCTCCTTCTCTCACCTTCTCCCTTCGCTTGTGGACTTCAGTGTGCAACACAATAGCTGTCTGTGACGAGGCAAAGAAAACCTTCCCAAGCCAAACCTTCATACCACAACCACTACACAAGGCCTACATCGTTGTCACCATATTAGCTATAGTCATAGTCAACATAATTACTAGAACTAACGTGTTAGTAAACCAGCTACAAATCACACAACAGCAAGCAGTTTAGCAGTTACACCGGCTGGCACTGATGGAAATACATTTATAGAACCGAAAGCTTACCTGGAAGAGTGACTTGGAAGAGTTCCACTTTTGGATACCCTAAGCTAGCTAGCTAACATAAAGAGCATTCCTTCATGTTTGAACATATTTTTTTGTAGGCTAAATTAGCTAGCTGCATTAGATAGCTAAGTGAGTGAAAGCGAAAAGAAATACAACAAAATCTCTCTCTCTCTCTGCTGTCCAACTATTGTGTTTCGAGTCAACTACTCATCACATTTTATGCAGTGCAGTGCTAGGTAACTGTATCTTATGCTTTCAGTACTAGATTCAATTTCTGACAACATGTCAGTTCATGCTGCAGGACCTCTGATAGGTTGGGGGATTTCTTCTGGAAGTCGTGAAAATCTATGGAAGGGGATGAGAACCATGAGACTTCTAGGTTTTGTGTTGACGTAAATGTACCCCGAGGATGGGAAATAGCTGTCCTCCAGCTACACCATGGTGCTGCCACAGAGTGCTGTTGAGGCTACTGTAGACCTTCCTTGCAAAACATGTCTTTTTTTATTTTTCACTGAGTAGGACGGTCCTCCCCTTCCCCCACTGATTACAACGTATGGGGCATAATGCATGCTCAAAAGACAACGGTCTCAAAACACAATATTATCCCAATCACAAAGGATTATGAAGAACAGCACAACAGCACAATATGGGATAAATAAGATGTTGTGGGTTTGAGTGTGCATGAGTGACAGGGTTTATGTATGTGCTCATAACACATGTATTTACCATCTGTGTATACTGTATGACTGCCGTTCTAGGCCTTTCTACAGTGTATTTGTGCTTAAATGAGTGGATGTAAATGTGGTTGATGACACAGTTGAAGACATCTACAGAGACATGCAGTAGAATCATGGTCCCTACCTGCCTCTTACCTTCTCAGCATGCCGGTTAGGATGCGGGAGCTCTTGCCCAGGTTGGCGTCTGTCTCTCTCAGCTAAAAGCAGGGGAAGGAGAAAGGACAGGTGTAACACATATAGATATATACAGTCCATATACACTCACATCTAGTACTGGGTCTGGCCCCCCTTTTCCTCCAGAACAGTCTGAATTCTTCAGGGCATGGATTCTAAAAGGGATGTTGGTCCATGCTGACATCAAGCATTTTCTGCAGATTGGACACCGGTACACCACTGCCACCAGCCTGTACTGTTCACACCAGGCAGGATGCTTCCATGGACTAATGCAGCTTACACCAAATCCTGACTCTGCCATCAGCACGATGCAACAGGAACCGGGATTCATCAGACCAGGCAATGTTTTTCCACTCCTCAATTGCCCAGTGTTGATCGCGTGCCCACTGGAGTCGCTTCTTCTTGTTTCTAGCTGATAAGAGTGGAACCCGGTGTGGTCGTCTGCTGCAATAGCCCAGCCATTACAAGGATCAAGGATTTATGCCTGCCGAGATGCCGTTCTGCACGCCACTGTTCTCCTGCGCCGCCTTTTGTCTTTTTGTGGCCCACCTGTTAACTTGCACGATCCTTGCCGTTCTCCTTCCACCTTTCTTATCAACGAGCGGTTTTCACCCACAGGACTGCCACTGACTGGATGTTTTTTTTGTTTGTCGCGCCATTCTCTGGAAACACTGTCGTGGGTGAAAAGCTCAGGAGGACGGCTGTTTCTAAGATACTGGATCCAGCATGCCTGGCATCAACGATCACACCACACTCAATCTCGTAGGCCACCTGTTTTACCCATTCAAATGTTCTATCAAACAGTAACTGGGTGCCGGTCTGCCTGCGTTATATAGCAAGCGAAGGCCACGTGACTCACTGTCTGTAGGAGCAATGCATTTTCGTGAACGGGGTGGTGTTCCTAGTATAACACTGCTCAGTTGTGACTGAGAAGTGAGTGAGACAGAGAGATGGAGAGAAACTAACACGGAACCCCAACCAGCTGTCACACCACATCACGACACGCAGGTCAAAATATCAAAACAAACTCTGAACCAATTACATTAATTTGGGGACAGGTCGAAAAGCATTAAACTTTTATTGCAATTTAGCTAGCTAGCTTGCACATGCTAGCTAATTTGTCCTATTTAGCTAGCTTGCTGTTGCTTTGATATTTTAACCTGCGTGTCGTGATCGCGTTTGGTGTGGTGAGACAAAATACATTTATGAACGATGGCACACGCTCGCAGCCGGTTTGGGTTCCGTGTACCGCCACCGACCTCGTTCGTCTTTCAGTCACCCACGTGGGTATAACCAATGAGGAGATTGCACGTGGGTACCTGCTTCTATAAACCAATGAGCAGATGAGAGAGGCAGGACTTGCAGCGCGATCTGCTTCACAAATAGAACTGACTTCTATTTTAGCCCTTGGCAACACCGGCGCGTGTGGGTGCAATAATTGAATAATATAGATTTCTACATTTATTTTTGCAACGCTCGCGCACGCAACTTGAGAGGTGTAGTCAGGGTATGAGAAAGAATATAAGAGATTAAAGGAATGATCCACACCAAATATATATATATTTTTCTCATTAGTTCACTGTTGATACAGTTCCAAAATGATTTGCTTGGCAGCAGTCAAGTTCAGGATAGAAGACTTCAAAAAGCTAATTGCAACATGCCGCATCATGATGATGCAAAATGTGGCTAGTTGCTTTCTGAAAGTCCTATGCTGACGTGCAAAACTGGGCTAAAATTCAGACAGAGAAAAATATTCTGTAAAGAGACGAACACAGCAAATGAGAGAAGGCCTGTAGAATGACTTTGTGCTGCGACTACATCTGTGTGTGGAGTAAAATGCTGACACCGTGACGCATGAGAAGCCACAAAATGGGGGCTTCGCTGTGTAAGAGACTATTCAGAGACAGAGGGGGGGCTTCTCTGACCTTCCCTCTCTCCATCTCTCTTCCCCTGCAACCTTTGGCTTTGCCTTTCCCAAAAACCCCAAATATCACCAGCTCTTTATCTATTTAACTCTTACTATGTTCCACACTCTGACCCTTCACCCTGACATTTATTTACCCTTTTGCCTCTGTTGTCTTCATATTTTCTTTTCACACTTTCCTTCCCTCATCTCTTTCCATGTGAGGGTTGTTCTGGCAGGCTGTGTTGACAAACGTGATGGATGGCAAGCTGAGCTGGCTCAGATGTGGTTTTGGTGGCTGGCACTAACACCAGCCATACAGCCGCCTGAGGTCTCTCTCAAACCCCATGGATGGATCGCTCTCCAACTTTCGCACCAAAAAATCTAGACTTCCAACTTTCGCCCCAAATCATATATATATATATATATATAAAGGGGCCATTTATAAGATATAGCCTGAGATTGATGAGGCAATAAGGCAAACAATCTATTCTAATTAAGTATTTAAGGAATTAATTTACTGTGAGGATTGGTGACAGTGCTCAGTGATTGAAGTTAAAAAAACAAGTTCAAGTGTCTGCTGTCGACTTCCACTTATACCAGAAACAAAAAAACACAACAAAACCTTTGACACCTGATTTGACTAAGGGAAAGCCATGCTGAGTGCATGCGTGTGATTAGTGAGTGAGTGAGACTATTGTGTGTGTGCCACTCACTGTGAACGCAAGTGTGTCTGGGTATTTATGTTTAAACAATGCCCCCCCAAACCCATTAATCCTTTGTCTTTTCCATATAAGGACGACGTTTACCGACGCTTCTATCCTGTGTCTTCACATCTTGTCTTTCTTCTCTTTCCCCCGCTCCCCATACTGCTTTTCGACCCACAAAATGTCTTTAAAAGAAAGAGGGGGGCCTGTGAGGGTTCATGGGGGAAAAAGACGAGAGAGAGAGAAAAAGAGACTATTCTCCTTAGACGGCAGGCAGACCTTTTGAAAGGAAATGTTGGATTTCCTTTGAAATCGCCTGTGAGGCCCACTGCCATTTTGTGATCTTTTAGCATTCTCCGTGGATGGGCCGTCAGAGCGGGGCCCCTCACCGTGCTGGAGTTCTGTCTACTCTACCTGTCTGTCTAGGGGAGGAAGGGTGGAGGTGAGGAAGATTACATAGGGAGGGACAGATCGACAGAGAAAGAGGGTGAGAGTGGGAGATGGTCGGGGAGACAGAGGGCCACAGTCTAATGCTCTAAAATTGAGAGTGATAGGAAGAGAATAGAAGTGATAGAGAGCAATATACTGAACAAAAACATAAACGTAAAGTGTTGGTCCCATGTTTCAACAGCTGAAATAAAAGATCCCAGAAATGTTCCACGCGCACACGTTTGTTTGTTCACCTGCGGGACCAGCCACCCGGAAAGCTGATGAAACTCTGGGTTTGCACAAATGAACAATTTCTGCACAAACTGTCAGAAACCGTCTCAGGGATGCTCATCTGCGTGCTCGTCGTCCTCACCAAGGTCTTGACCTGACTGCAGTTCGGCATCGTAACTAACTTCAGTGGGCAAATGCTCATCTTCGACGGCCACTGGGATGCCGGAGAAGTGTCCTCTTTACGGATGAATCCCATTATCAACTGTTTCGGGCAGATGGCAGACCGTGTGTATGGCGGTGTGTGGACGAGTGGTTTGCTGATGTCAACGTTGTGAACAGAGTGCCCCATGGTGGCGGTGGGGTTATGGTATGGGCAGGCATAAGCTACGGACAACGAACATAATTGCATTTTATCGCTGGCAATTTGAATGCACAGAGATACCTTGACGAGATCCTGAGGCCCATTACCGCGCCATTCATCTGCCACCATCACCTCATGTTTCAGCATGATAATGCAGGGCCCCATGTCTCAAGGATCTGTACACAATTCCTGGAAGTGGAGATTTTCCCTGCTCTTCCATGGCCTGCATACCAGACCTGTCACCCATTGAGCATGTATGGGATGCTCTGGATTGACTTGTACGACAGCGTGTTCCAGTTCCCGCCAATATCCAGCAACTTCACACAGCCATTAAAGAGGAGTGGGACAACATCCCACAGGCCACGATCAACTACGCAAAGGAGATGTGTCGTGCTGAATGAGGCAAATGCTGGTCCCACTAGATACTGACTGGTTTTCTGACGAACACCCTTACTTAAAAAAAAAGGTATCTATATTCCCAGTCATGGGAGGTCCCAATTTATTTATTTTAATTGACTGATTTCCGTATATGAACTGTCACTAAGTAAAATCTTGAAATTGTTTCATGTTGCATATATATTTTTGTTCAGTGTAGAAAGAGAGAGGTAAAGAGAGTCACAAGGCCTAATGCTCAGTCAGTGTGTGTGTGTCCGTTCGTGCATGTGTGTGCACCCGTGTGTGTTTGCTCAGACAGTCTTACATCACACATGACATCATTGCATGGGACTCATAATGCTTTCATGAGTACAGCACTGGATGTTGACCATGTCCCTAACCAACTACACTGCCCTGTTGTCCTCAGCACTTTGTTCTGGTCTTCAATCTCACTGTTCTTCAAGTACGGGCCTTTACACGCTCATTAGAGGCTAACGGTTCATGTCCAGTGCCTGTGCGCGCGTGCACGTGTACTCACCCGATCTCTGGATCTCTGGATCTTCTCGCGGTCGGTGTGTAGGTTAGCCAGGATCTCTTGGCCAACTTGTTCTGAAGAACAAGGAGAGGAGAAACACAGTTATGTTTGCATGAATACGCTTTGCCTGGGTTTCACCGGTCTTCCCTTTCATTCCTCACTGAACATTCACTGACAGAAGTTCAAGGTAAGTGTGTCACTTAAGGACATGACAGCACTAAATCCCGAAATTGAACCAGTGACTTAAGGACATGACAGCACTAAATCCCGAAATTGAACCAGTGACTTAAGTCCATGCTCTGCTACTGTTGCCAAATAGTCTAGTCCACAGCTATAGAGGATAGACATTGAGGTGTGTGTGTGTGTGTGTGTGTGTGTGTGTGTGTTCGCCAGCAGACGGCTAGCTATGCTGCCTTGCGCATGGTACTCCTCCTTGAGCTACAGCACAAAATGCTAGACGGACACACTACCCTGCTGAACACCAGCTTGAGAAGCTAAAACCTGACCGTGCTCGGCCTCCTTCAGCCAAGGTCTGTCGAGTTCAGATCAACCAGTCCACTAACTTCCCAACATTAGGGAACATTGTACCAAACCCATGCCGGGCTAAGTTAAGCCTTACTGAGCCTAGCTCAGAGCCTGGATCAGCTGTGCCGACAGCACCATTAACTTGAACACCACTAGCAACTGATCCTCATTTCAAGGCACAATCTTATAATAGATACACTCAGAATAAAACAGAACTATATGAAATTCTATTCCATTTGAAATAGTTAACATAGGTAAAGATCTTCATATTAAAATGCTAACAACTGCTTTCATGATGGCTTAATTGAATCTTCAACTTCTAAAAGTCTCATATGCTCAGATGAACGGACAAGATGTTCAAGGTCTCACCACTTTTCTATCACTTACAGTACATCACAACTCGAGTATCTCACAACAATATCCCAGGCTGCACGCGACATCCTGCTACTGGAATCCAATCAGCTGATGCAATATTCATAAAACCACTCTTAATAAATGCTGCTCGTCCGTCGTGGATGTAAGCACTTTAAACGCACACTTCTAAAACGTCGCCAACAAGGCGTCTGACAAAATATAAGATCCCACCACTGTCACCAACTGTAAGCAGATACTGCATTAGGGTTAGAAATGAGGGAGGGAGATTTGTTTTCTTGTAGCCCAGATCAAAGACTGCTTTCAAACGCACCAAACAATCTGGCGTAAACAACCACTCCTGACTAGATTACACTACACAGGTGCCGCACTCCAAAGAGCCCACGTGCCGCTATGCTTGTTTTGGGGGAACGCCGCAGAAAAATGGGCTACATCTGGCAGCTAGACAAGAGAGGAAAAAGAGATCGCAGAGAGGAGGAAGAGAGAAGGGGACGGGGGGGCTGTCGAATGAGTGACGCCTCTCCCTTCCGTTCCCCTCAACGGGCGCACAACGCACCTCTTTCTGCCTTCATTCATTTCTAAATCATGGATGAGACAGATTGAAGGATACACAGATTAAACAAACAGTCACATGTGACAAATAGGGTCGATTAAAAGGCTTAATGCAGGTATTAGTAACCATGGTAATACACGCCTCCCAGTCCCCTCCAAAAGAACAAGGGATAAACAGGGAACGGAGCTGTGGCAGGAAGTCTTCTGTAAAGACAACTAGGCGCCGCCATCCGTCTCTGTCCGGGATGGGGCTTAAGACAGATGAGGGTGACAAGTGCTACACAAGTCAAGCCACATCGTCGTTGGCGTGGATGAAGACAGAGAGCGCGTTATTGGAAAAGCACACACTCAGACTGAGAAGATGGATGAGAGCGTTGCGGAAGAATAGGGCCCAATGATATCCTACTGTATTGACAGGGGCAGAGGTGCGAATGTAGTGTACAGGACCTCGGTCTGGAGAATATAGGCCTACGTTCAAGTAAGGCCATACACAATTTAAAATGGTTAACAGATGCACTTCACTTTTCAAAAAGTGAAAGTTGTACTGAAAAATGTCTGCTCGAATTATGGCTGCACGATGCCTCTTATCCTAAACAAGAGGAGCATCTCTTGATTTGGTCGCTAGGTGTTGAACTAAGGCTGCTATGGTATTCTACATATTTTCAAATATCTTACAAGGTAAGCTTAAATTTTGTCTGTGTTAGAGCTACATGGGGGGGGGGGTGAAATTAATACTTATGTTGGTAGGAACAAATCTAGCCTGTTAACATTGAATGTCCACCAAGTGACTATATATATGCGCATGAAAAATATGATAAATACTTGGATATCCCCTGTCCCCTGACACCACCACAATGTTTGAGAGAGGTTGGTGTTGTAGAAGTGTAGTTTTTATAGTGAACAGTCACTTTTACGCACATCCAGTGTGCAAAAACAGTGCAATTACCACATTTGGACACTTTGGAGAGGTTGAAATGACACTTAAATGTAAATGTCCCATGACCACACTTACTAAAACAACTGCCCATTTCTAGTTGTTAGGTCTATCAATCCCATTTTTTGTTGTTGATATTGTTCACATGTTATGAAAGCCATCTAATGCTTTTTCAGCTTTGGGAACCAATAATTCACTTATAGCAGGTCAAAGATTACTTAAAAAAAGAAAAAGGTTATTTGTGTGTCCTATCTGTCTTCTGATCAAATTTTATTTATATAGCCCTTCGTACATCAGCTGATATCTCAAAGTGCTGTACAGAAACCCAGCCTAAAACCCCAAACAGCAAGCAATGCAGGTGTAGAAGCACGGTGGCTAGGAAAAACTCCCTAGAAAGGCCAAAACCTAGGAAGAAACCTAGAGAGGAACCAGGCTATGTGGGGTGGCCAGTCCTCTTCTGGCTGTGCCGGGATCATTTCCTCATCATCTCCCAGATGTCTTCCTTCCAAATATACCAAGTTTAGGCATGTCAGAGTCATGTAATTACGCATGAATAGCAGTTACTTTTGAGTATGTCTATTTAGGCGGACAAAGGCAGCCAATGAGAAAATGAGGATGAATGACTTGATATGGGTAGGCTACATTATATACATTTCCATGAATGTTAAACATGACCCGCTTCCACTTTTAACAACATTCTCATCAGCTAGCTAGGCTACATGTTCCACAGCCACCACAACTGATTTAGGTGCCATCATTTCTATGGCTGATAAACACAGCTACTAATCCTTCAACTTACTACCGCTACTGATGAAGCGCATAACCACTACGCCAACAACGGTGAAGACAGCGTCTCCCCTACATAGGTAAATTGTAATTGAATGTCATAGCTGAGCCGGTGTGCTGTAAACGCAATCCCGTTATGATGAAGAGTCCCCAGAGCCGACAGACTGTAGAACACATTAAAGACTCTGGTTTCGGCAGCCAGGGCCAAGACCACAAGTTCAAAGAGAAACACGTCCCTTTAGCTGTGTAACCACAAATGGATGTTGCCATTAAGAATTCCCTCACCTCACCACACACAGTCCTGTCCCTTCCCCACTGGACCATTAGCTGTGTACACACACCGCCTCCCCACGGCCTCTCTCCCTTTACCACAGTCACTTTCAAAGCAACAAGCGCTCAGTCTCGCCTCAGAAGTAGGCGTTCATCCATGTTTCTCAAACTTCAAATTTCTAAGTGTTTATTAAGGTTAGGCATTCACTCTGGATGGATAAGGTAAGGGTTAAGGTTTGGGATAGGCTTAAAACTAAAATCTCAAAAACATCTTGTATTGCTGGATTTGAACTTGCAACCTTTGGAATCAGAGGCAGATGCTTACGCCCCATCCGCCATCCCCGTCCACAAAACAGAAACCTCTTGAACGGGAACAGCGCTCACTGTTACCCCTAATGGCCGGTTTCCAAGTCATCTCCCAATGTCCTCGTAGATGGAAGGACGTCGAATCCTGACTTGTATATCACAGTGACCTGGCTGTTCAGAGAGTAAGGGAAATGTTGAGGAATTGCCAAATCTGTTCCCTCGAAAGGGGAGCTATCGTTGAGAACTATCGGCTATTGTGGAGGAGGATGAAAGAAGGCTTTTCTAATAACGTCTCCTCCCCTGATGATATTCCTTCCTGAACACAGGAAGAAAGGAAAGTGTCCCCCCAAATCCATCTCAACGTAGGCTATATTTAAGCTACAATCCACACGCAAATACACTTCAAGTATGTCTGATCACACAGTTCATCATCATGGACAGAATCTCACGTTGAAATAGAGGTGTTAGATACTTTTACCTGTAACAGTTTGTGATGTTTTGACAGCTCATCGCCAGGCTTTATGTTCCGGAACGGTCCGTTACACTACAGACGGCACTGTGTCAACACGTCATAGTTTCCGACAACGAGTGAGAATTGTAAAATGTAGAGGGGGATTGGATCAGAGAGAATGAACAAACAATGAGAAATCAAGCTACTCTAACTTACTACGCAGAGTTATTATCATCCGCCACTATTTATGAAACGTCATGACCTTTTCCCACAATAATGGAAAATGGTTTACTGTGGGAATTGAACGCTGAGCTAAATGAAATTCACTTCAAATTCAGAATCACTGAAACTTGCCTCTACGCTCAATGCTCCATTGTGCCATTGAGCAAGGCATTTAACCCCAATTTGCTCCAGGGGTGCCGTACTACTATGGCTGACCCGGTAAAACACATTTCACTGCACCTATCTGGTATGTGACAAAAAAGAATCACACCACCACTATAATCACACCCCCACTGGAGAGCAGGAATTTATATATATTAACTCGTTAACTAATGCTCTTTAGGGAGATTAGCAGAACTGACTAGATAAGAACAAATGGATAGGATAGGGTAAGTAATCCTTCTCACCCCCCTAAAAGATTTAGATGCACTATTGTAAGTGGCTGTTCCACTGGATGTCATAAGGTGTATGCACCAATTTGTAAGTCGCTCTGGATAAGAGCGTCTGCTAAATGACTTTAAAAAAATAAATAAAAAATAAATAAAAAAAATGGTGCATTGACTCAGTTTAGCTTAAGCAGATAGTGATAAAATTCAATTGAACATTATCCAAATCCATCCATCCCTCCTCCTCCTTTTTGGTTCTTTGACCTAGTGTTGGAAGAGATGCATTGGGTCTCACCCATAGAGACAGATGGAGGACTAGCGCCCAAAAGCCTGTTTTAGCATGGGCAGTGGCATTGAGGACCATTTTGAAGTAGTCAACTGGGTGGGACTTCCTATGGGTTAAGGAAGGATAATCCCTGGGGAAAAGTTCTTATTTTGTACACTCCCCTGGATCATTTTATTTACACTCATCAAAGTTGTACACGCCGAGGGACGTTGTACACGCCGAGGGACGTTGTACACGCCGAGGGACGTTGTACACGCCGAGGGACGTTGTACACGCCGAGGGACGTTGTACACGCCGAGGGACGTTGTACACGCCGAGGGAAGTTTGTTATGCTGAGCCCACAGGCCATGTGTCTAGTCTTGGTCACACTGACTGACCTGGCTCACAAAGTCAAGAGGGCCAGAACCAGGTCATTGGGGGTCATGCAGCATCTGGTGAATCTACAGTGTGATGCTCTTACATGTGAATGTGGGGTGGGTACAATGGGGAGTCCAGCTCACTCGGGTGGGTGCTTATATTTAAGTCACTTGCTCAAGGGCACAGACAGATTTTTCACCTTGTCGGCTCGAGGACTCGAACAAGCGACATTTCGGTTACTGGCCCAACACTATTACCAATAGTGTTTAGTCAGCATTTTATTTGAACAGCAGTGGCGGGATAAGATGAGCTGGAAGAGCTTTTCTTTTCTTGCATGAGTTTGCATATATGTGAGCAGATAGGGGTGAATACCAAGCAGGCAGTGCACTGACCAGCCCTTTAGTGGGCCTTTGTCTGCATGTGTATGATGCTATGAGCAGCGGCGTGGAGGGCAGTCAGTCCGGGTGTTTTTCTGAGGCCTTTCTTCACTCTGCTGGGCTGTGTTTTATTCATGGCCTGTGCCCTGACCCCGCAGAGCTCCTGTTCTGACAAATCACTTCTGATTAAGACAGATCTCTATTAGCCACTCAACTTAGCCTACTCATCATCCCCCCTTTCCCCTTCTCCCTCGCCTGTCCGTCAGACCGGAGCAAGACGCAAAGGAAATGTTCCGCCGTGGTTTTAAATGGCTGATTACGGACAATTGGCGGATGGAGAGATGTAAGGGAGTCTTATGGGTGATAAGACGCAGGTTTAATGGGTATAAATGACCAGGCCGACTAGGAGGACCAGCTGGTAATAGAACCATTTGTTTCAGGCAGAACAGGAGTGGGAGAAAAAATGAAGACTGTTTTTCTCCAATTGAACTCCCCTGCCTGCCTGCCTCCCTCCCTCCCTCCCTCGCCGCCTCAAGTTCAAACACTTCCGTTCTCATATTGACTTTTAACAGTAAGGTCCCTCTCACTCGTCCTGAATGAGAATAGATGAAGGTCGGAAGCGAGGCCGGTAGTTTTAGATTTATGAAACGACTCAGACAAGCACATATACAGACGCGGCTGTAGACATGGCCTCAGACCAGACATACACACTTAGATACCCAGGCACAAAGCAATGCATCCCATAACCTACTTGTAGTGTAAAAAACGTCATTATAAACTGGGTGGTTTGAGTCATGAATGAGGATTGACTGAAAGCCGTGGTATATCAGACCGTATACCACAGGTACGACAAAGCATTTATTTTTTACTGCTCTAATTACATTGGTAACCAGTTTATAATGGCAATAAGGCACCTCAGGAGTTTGTGGTGTATTGCCAATATACCACGGCTAAGGGCTGTGTCCAGGCACTCCGCGGTGCGTCATGCTTAAGAACAGCCCTTAGCCGGGGTATATTGGTCATATACCACACCCCCCTCGGGCCTTATTGCATAAATACACGACTGCACTGATGACACTCTGCCTACTTAAGGCAAAACTTCTAAAATCATCAAGTTAAAACAGAACCAATATATAAAAACTGTTCAACAGCTGTAAAGTCTTATTGTTTAAATCCCCAAAACAATACTAAATTAACCTGAACCACAATAGTGGAGGGCAAAGGGAGTAGAAGGAGGAGGGGGGGGGATGGGGGAAGGTTTCCGTCAGCAAATTGCCTGGAATTACTGAACCATCCAAATGAAAACTAATGGACTTTGGGCCACACTGTGATTGCCTCAACACACAGACGTAACACGGGAACGACACCATACAGGGCCTTCAATTAAAAACCGGGAATTTCCACGGACGGCTGGTCAGCCCCATACATCTACAGTGTCCCCACAGCAACGCTGGTCAATTCTATGGATCAAATGGACTCGACTGATTCATTCCATTTCCACTGCTCCCGGAAATATGTGTACGTGTTGATTGAGCTTGTGGTCAGAATGAGCAGAACATTTATGAAGTGGTGGAATAAAAACAACCCTGGTTCATACAGTATAAACACACTCCTTTCAGCCCTCGGTAGCGTGGATACAACGAAGCCATAGACTATGAAAGAAAAGCTGCCTTTATAATAAAGCTTCACAACAAGGTGAAAAAAATCTGCCGATGTGCCCTTGAGCAAAGCACTCGACCCCAATTGTCTGCCGTTATCTGTTGATAACCCTGGCCGTGATCTCACTCTCCGAGGGTGTCTCGGGGCGAGCTGGGATATGCAAAAAAAAAAAAAAAAAAAAAAACATTTCCTAATCACACACATGTATAATACACACTCGTACATATTTGAAATAGGACAAATAAGGACACAACAAATTATTATTTTTAGCGTATTACTTACAATACGTAGTGGGGAATACATTAAAGCTTATCGTTTGTGTAATGGAGAATAGAGATGACTATCACAGTACAGACAACTGACATTCTCACCGCTGACAAACGGTCTATGGAAAAGAAAGTTGAGATACTGAAACTGGATAGAAAGATGAAGACATCACAGGGAAAAGATGGAAGATGAAAACGTATGAAACAAGGATGAACCACCCCTAAACCTGGCAGCCACAAAGGGAGGTATATATCTGAAAAACCCCAAATATCCCATTTACCCCAAAGAAGTCTGTCAGTTTAAGGAAACGGACTCAAGGAAAAAAGGGGGAAGAAGAAACTTGACATTCCCCAGTTTCTTTTTCAACAGTTTAGGAACGATAATAAATCGCAATACTCCTGATTAAAGGCTTTCACGTCTCTAATCAGAAAGTTGACAGGCAGATCAAAGCGCGCAACATGATTTTTTTGCCTTTTAATTATCTGTACAACACCATACCTCAGGCTGCTCTTCCTCAAACTCTCACAAAAGATGGCAAAGGAAGATCTAACACTTCTTAACAGTTCATTATCCAATAAGAAGGAGAAGAGAAAAAAACACTCCACACACAACTATTTTGAAGGGCTTTAAAGCAATCTACACAATTAGCAAAGACCTGGGGGAGGCCTGTGGTCCTCTATTAGCACATCCCAAATTGAAACACCTTAATTATGTTTGTCAAAACGGACACCGCGTCACCCTCATTTGCATGTTTTGACAGGGCCCGTTGTGATTCAAGACCCCCCCCATCGGAACACAGGGAGTATTTAGCAGATTTCAACACCTACTGATTATACAGTATTTCCCTCTGAATAAATGAAATGACTCATTAATTTGTGCTTTGTTTCAGATCCTTTCCCCCTCCCCAATTATCGGAGAGAGTTAAGAGTATAATGGAGGCAAACAATAAGTAACGTGTGCATAGGCAGAGTGCTCACTAGGGCTGTGGCTGTGACGAAATTTCCTCAGCTGGTAATTGTCAAGCAAATAACTGTCGGTCCTCATAGTAATAACTGTTAATAAACATAAACACATTTAGCATCTCCTGGCTTACAAAAAGCCTAATAAATCAGTGTAATATAGCCTACTCCTTCACAATAAATACATGATTTATTTTAGACAGGTCTAAAGAAACATGATATGAAGAAAATGTAGTCTATTTCAGAATAGCATACTCTGAGTTGTCCTTATGTTAGGTCCTGATCTGTGCCAAATGGCTGTGGGCTACACAAGTTCATTTAACAGACAAGATTAGCTTATAATTAATTATGAAGAATACAATGAACAAAGTTATAAATATTTTCTTCAAATGATTTGAGGGAGTGCGCACATTCGGCTATTCTGTGTTGAGCGGTTAACAAAGAAATATGTACTCCTACATGCTTAATTTAGAGTTATTAATGTAACTTTAGATGTTCTACAAACGTTGGGCTATATGTTGAGATTTTTCATACACTAAGGCTGCATGATGTGACTAATGATGTTTTGAAAAAATTTGCTTGATAGGCATGAGCTCGGATTTTTTTTTTTTTGCGCAGGCTGTACACACTCCAAAAGTCTCTCATTCACAATTTGACAAGCACTTGATAATGCCTTGAATTTCACGGTGGCATCCCCTTTGGGGCCGTAATGCACCCTAAAATAATTCATACCTTTGTGGCCCGGAGTGCTGCATTGTGCCCTTCTCCCTGAGTGTGCTGTACAATCCGAAGCGTCTCTCACTCACACGGCTCCCAGTCACATGATTAGGTCTGTCTCACAGGCTACAAGTGAAGACAGACACATCAGGGTTGCAACTGCGCGCCTCCTTATCCAATTCCGAGGTGCATATTGAAGATATTGGAAGAACAACAGTGGTCCTTCTGTAGCTCAGTTGGTAGAGCATGGCGCTTGTAACGCCAGGGTAGTGGGTTCGATTCCCGGGACCACCCATACGTAGAATGTATGCACACATGACTGTAAGTCGCTTTGGATAAAAGCGTCTGCTAAATGGCATATATTATTATATTATTATTATTTATTATATTAACAACATGAGTAGGCCTCACGAACAGCAAAAGCACTAGCCTATGTCAATCTACTATCACCCATAGTACAAAAGTTGACCTATTCTATTCTGTGCGAGAAATAAATATTCCAAACATAGTTTGGGACAGTTGTGGAATGCGACAGATCCCAAATGAATACAACCACTAGCAAACAGAAACTAAAAAAAATATTCTATGCAATGTGGCTGACGCAACAGATCAGAACGTTTATGTTAAAATGTTGATAAACTATTAGTCTATTTCTTCACATAATAAGCCCAGGAATGCGTACATGGCAGTAGGCTATATGCGTTAATGTTCCATTTGTGGAAAACACCATTATCAAAAGTGACAGCAAATGCAATTATGCATGTAATGCTTTTATTATAAAGGTGCATTTTTATGGTGAAAATTATCTCCCCCAAACTTGAAACTCACGCGCTGCTTATGTATGCCAGTTAGGCTGTACACCCATTGTAAAGCAGATTAATGTGCTTCATTTTAAGATGTTATTTTTCCACTTTAGTTGTGATACAAACCTTTTTAAAACATATCGGCCTATGGGCTAGGCTACATGAGGTGTGAGACTATGTTTGAAAAAAAAAAGGCATGTTTCTTATGCTGGGCATCATTCACAAGTGACAATATATAATTCACAAGTGATAGGCTTGATTTAATCTTGTGCTTACATATACTAAATCATTTTTGCGTGAAATTTGTTTTGATTTAGAATGTACCATTATCATACACCTGTATGGAAACAGGGGCAGCAGGAAAAAAAGACATGTCATCTAAGCACTTAAATAGCGAATGGAGGATGCTTTTCCCCGTGGTTTATTTTCATGCCAGCCAAAAAATCCAATTGTATTGGTCACATACACATTTACCAGATGTTATTGCGGGTGTAGCGAAATGCTTGTGTTCCTATCTCCAACAGTGCAGTAATATCTAACAATTCACAACAATACACACAAATCTAAAAGTAAAATACCGGAATTAAGAAATATATAAATATTAGGACGAGTAATGTCGGAGTGGCATTGATTAAAATACAGTAGAATAGAATACAGTAGATACTGCTTTATTCATTTCATATGTGTATGTAAACATTATTAAAGTGACAAGTGTTCTTGGTAGGCTATACTCCTGTACTAAATATAAGCAAGGTGCTAAATATTAGAAAAGTTGAGAAATAAATATAGTATGCCTAGCCTATATAAAGCTGATGGGAGCCTCCTATTTTGAATAGAGGCCATCAACACTGTTTTCTCACGCAATTGCATAGCCTATAGAAATGTTGCGCAACATGATTTCTCGATGACATTTGCATTGATGTCAGAGTGATTAGAGGGACAATAGAGTGCTGAGTGCCAGGCAGTTAGCAAGTTTGGTAGGCTACTAATGACCAGCAGCAGCATCAGAGTTTGGAGAAGCCTAATTACCGTGCCCAAAACGGTCATGTGAAATTTGACTGCCATAAGGTAATACGGTCACCACAACAGCCCTATGTGTGCAACAACTAGCTACTCTATCTATATGGCTATCCTGATGATTGCAGTTAACCAACATGATTAGATTCGGCCTGTCTGGTTGGACATAGTTTATAGGAGTCAACTGGAAGATTTCACAGGCCAACGAAGCCTTTGTGCAATGGAAAATAGTTTTGGACACCTATAAATACAAAATGAATTATGATTTCCAAAAGTTGAAAAGGGTGCCAAGAGAGAATGCTGAAGTTGAGAGTAAAACATTGAGTTCTGGTGATATAATGCCAAAAAACAAGACAGAGACTAAATGCATTTCACCCAACAGAGTGATGATGCCGAAATGCTTTTTAGATCCACTTAAATGGGGACAATTGAATGTTTTATCAATCAATCAACACTAGCTAAATAATACAAAAAGGTGAGTACCCATCTCAGTGGCCTTCACAAATTCCTTTAGTCTAAACTTGGTTACCATTGTACCTACACTTATATCTCTCATGAAGTGATCGACGGTGACCTTCTTGTGGCCTTTGTTGCACATGAGGTTACATAAGTTTGTTTGCATTCGGCACAACGTTTAAGGTGACCGCAGCCGTTTCTTCTATGGAGCAACAGGAAAGCTCATGACTTTATCAGAACACTACATCTTTGTGGCCGCTCACAACAGCAAGTTTGTCTCTCGCTTTGGGGCTCATACTGACACACAGTAAGACAGCTATTATAAGGGAGGCATAGAGAGGGCACACAAAAAAAGAGACGCATCATGTGCCCCATTAACAATGAGCACGGCCACGGAGGTTAAGGACGATTACTGTCAGCAGCCTAGTGTGAAAACACACGTGGCAGTGCCAACCAGGGCACCGCTAAGGACCCGATGACACTGTGACAGTGCCTGAGTACAGTATATGTGAGTGTCCAGTTCACATCGTTTTGCCCACGCAAGACGATTCAACAACTGAACAACTGTTTCTAAAAGTCTGTTCAAATAAGAATGGGGAAATCATAGCCAGCTTTTTTTCCTTAATAAAATTTCACAAAAGTTGAGGTAAGAGCACCTTGGCATGGTAAACCAGAGCAAAACAAATGAAAAGTTACAATGTGCTGTACAATATACCCTGCTGTGAATGAAAACTTCATCTATTTTATTCAGTGCATTTGTTCTGTAGCTACTTCACTCAGTGGGTGGGATCTTGGATTCTCACAGCCTCACAGCTTTTCCTGAAAACGTCAGCTTCAAGGATCCAACAAAACATACTGTGCCTTCAGAAAGTATTCACACCCCTGGACTTTTCCCACATTTTGTTATGTTACAGCCTGAATTTAGAATGGATTCTAATTATATATTTTTTTCATGTCAAAGTGGAATTATGTTTATCGAAATGTTTAGGAAAAGCTGAAATGTCTTGAGTAAGTATTCAAGCCATTTATCATGGCAAGCCTAAATAAGTTCAGGTGTAAACATTTGCTTAACAAGTCACATAAGTTGCATGGACTCACTCTGTGAGCAATAATAATGTTTAACATGATTTCTGAATGACAACCTCATCTCTGTATCCAACACATACAATTATATTTAAGTTTCCTCAGTCGAAGAGTGAATTTCAAACACCGACCAAAGACCAGAGGGGTTTTCCAATGCCTCGCAAAGAAGGGCACCTACTGTAAGATGGGTAAAATATATATACAGTGGGGCAAAAAAGTATTTAGTCAGCCACCAATTGTGCAAGTTCTCCCACTTAAAAAGATGAGAAAGGCCTGTAATTTTCAACATAGATACACTTCAACTATGACAGACAAAATAAAAAATAATGATAATCGGTATCGGTGTTGAAAAATCATAAATCGGTCGACCTCTAATGGATATGCTTATAATTGTTATGGACTGGGGAGTTTTTCAGGATAAAAAAAATACATGGAATGGAGCTAAGCACAGGCAAAATCCTAGAGGAAAACCTGGTTCAGTCTGCTTTCCACCAGACACTGGGAGATTAATTCACCTTTCAGCAGGACAATAACCTAAAACACAAGGCCAAATCTACTCGGGAGTTGCTTACCAAAAAGACTGTGAATTTTCCTGAGGGGCCGAGTTACAGTTTTGACTTAAATCTACTTGAAAATCTATGGCAAGACATGAACATGGTTGTCTAGCGATGATCAACAACACGTTTAACAGAACTTTAAGAAGAATAATGGGCAAATGTTGCCAGGTGTGGAAAGCTCTTAGAGACTTACCCATAAAGATTCACTGCTGTAATCGCTGTCAAATGTGCTTCTACAAAGTATTGGCTCAGGGGTGTGAATACTTCTGTAAATGAGATATTTCTGTATTTCATTTTCAATAAATGTGCCAACATTTCTAAAAATATGTGTGTAGATGGGTGAGAAAAACATATCTTTAATCCATGTTGAATTCAGGCTGTAACAACAAAATGTAGAATAAGTCTAGGGGTATGAATACTTTCTGAAGGCACCTTATCATTCTGAAGTGCTATGCATAATGCCCGAATGAGAAAAAGGATAATATATGTTTGAAATATGTTCAAAATATGACCCATTGTGACAGAACACTCAGACAGGCCTACAACTGACCATCAAAAGGGGGAAGGCAATACACCCATTCAAAAAAGGAAATTCTCCATACAGTATATCACTAGCAGAGAAAAAAGATATCTCCTGTTCTAGGGAATTAACTAAAAAACTTCCCCGGTATCTTCCCCACTAATGAAGCATATCTAACTTTTTACGACACGGCAGAAGTAATTGAATCTAACTTCTGAGGACCTCGACACCATCAAATGAATTATTCATAAAGGACATGATATAACTCAATTGTCAACTCGGTGGCTGTCCCTTTTCTTTTTTTAAATCCCTCGTCTGGCTATCGTCTTTTGTCTTAGGTTCCTTTCTTTTTTTTGGAGGGGGCTTTTAATCTACAACTGAGCGGTACACATTGTCATGGTCGCCGTCAAACAAAATAATTTAGATTTTTGTTTTTTGAAGTTGGTCGGTGGCGGGCGGGCGGGGAAGGGGATGTAGCAATTGGCTCGGCTCCCCGTGGGTTTGTGCGGTGCGGTGAGCCGGCGGGGCCAGCTCCACCAAAGGAGAAGAGGCTCAGTGTCAGTAATAACACAACCCCAACTTCTTTCTTTCCCCTTATTAATAAAACATGGCATCTGCCCGAGCCCACCTTGATGGGGCGGGCGCTGCGCGGAGAGGTAGCGGGCGCAGTGAGGTAGCGGGCTCGGGGAGGTAGGATGAGTTCCATTCTCCACACAGCGGCCTGCCGGCCGGCGTGGCGCTTCCATTTCTTCTCCTGGCTGGCTGATGGAATGTGACCCCGGGAATGACTGACAGGCGCAGCAGTAGACGACTGGGCTACGGTGCGCCGACCGTGAAGATCCTGTTCCCATTCCACACACAGGTAACTAACGCAGAGGTGCGCAACATGCAGATTACACAAGTAGTACATAGTCATAATACAGTAATAACTTGGGTCTTGGTTTATAGCAGTATGTGGTAGGGTACCACCAGTCAATCTGTCAATAAATCAACCAAGCAATTGGCTCACATCGCTCTGTCAAGCCTACAGATACAAGTAAACTTGACATGACGGAGTATGCTAGTAGAAATTACACCTAATGCGTGAGTGCACAAATTAAAGTAATAAGTCATGATTACTTAAGTGACACCGTCTAGAAACATGAAATGTACCTTCAACAATGGTCTGAGTGAGATCACACACACACACACACACACACACACACACACACACACACACACACACACACACACACACACACACACACACACACACACACACACACACACACACACACACACACACACACACACACACACACACACGAGTGGATGAGCGTGAGTGAACAGCTGTGCGGTGAGCGAGGACAGAGGGGCTACTATGCGGGATGGACTGACAGCCGCCTCACAGAGAGCGCCTCGGTGGAGGGGCCACAGGCTGCCTGCCCACAACACTGCAAGAAGACGCCCGTGTTTGAGGCCAGAGCCACACAGGAGCAAGACGCCCGAGGGCACTATTCAATCAAAATCTGAACACAAGATTCTGGGTTTCAGCTAAAAATAAGCTCTTGATCATTGGGGTTTTTGAACTCTACTGTCTATGAAGGTAGTCTAATTTCTTAATTGTAAAATTGGTCAAAGTTCAATAAAAATGTGCATTTATTTAATTGACTCCCAAATGTCAGTTCATCCTAGACACATGAACTCACTGAAATGTGGGTGGTATTGAGAGTTATACAAAGGAAGCAGGAACGGTCCATAGTGTCTAGGGAAGGATTAAAAGAGACGACAGGAGTGTGTTGTGCTGTGTGCAGCCAAGGGAACGGTATGATTCAAAGTCCACGATTGTGAGCCAGTCTTTCAAGGTTCTCAATGCTCTTCACTAAGCATCCAGCAGCTTCCCACTATATTTCTTGTTGATTTCAAAAGCTGTTTCCTTACTATTGATTCTAAAGTACTGTACAGCCTTGCTAGCCTGGTTGCCGTCTGTCTCTGTTCAGCTAATACGTTACACTCCATGTATAGGAATGTTGCGGTGACAGTATTAGCGCCACACTGGCAGTCATGAGTCATGACCGCAGTAAAATTCCATGTGACTTGAGTCAGAGTAATCTCCTCTTATTCCCTCTGGTCTTGCTTTGGTAGTACCTAAGCCGAATGGCCTCGTACTCAGGGCTCTACCGTCTCTCCATCAGGTCCTAATGGCCTGGTACTCAGGGCTTTATTGTCCCTCCATCTGGTCCTAATGGCCTAGTACTTGGGGCTCTACTGTCCCTCCATCTGGTCCTAATGGCCTGGTACTTGGGGCTCTACTGTCTCTCCATCAGGTCCTAATGGTCTGGTACTCAGGGCTCTACTGTCTCTCTATCAGGTCCTAATGGTCTGGTACTCAGGGCTCTACTGTCTCTCCATCAGGTCCTAATGGTCTGGTACTCGGGGCTCTACTGTCTCTCCATCAGGTCCTAATGGTCTGGTACTCGGGGCTCTACTGTCTCTCCATCAGGTCCTAATGGTCTGGTACTCGGGTGTTTACTGTCTCTCCATCAGGTCCTAATGGTCTGGTACTCGGGGCTCTGCTGTCCCTCCATCAGGTCCTAATGGTCTGGAACTCAGGGCTCTACTATCCCCCCATCAGGTCCTAATGGCCAGGTACTCAGGGCTCTACTGTCCCTCCATCAGGTCCTAATGGCCTAGTACTCTGGGCTCTACTGTCCCTCCATCAGGTCCTAATGGCCTGGTACTCAGGGCTCTACTGTCCCTCTAACTACTCTCACATCAATGCAAATGCAGTCGACAATCACATCAAACACTTAAGATCAGAATAGTATCAAGCTTATATGGATGTTGTTTCAAAGTCTAACAAAAAATGGACATAACATAATGATTGTGCCGTTACACAATACATTGCGTACTGCATATTACACAAGGCAGAAAAATGCATGATTTAAGATGTCGTTGGTGCATAATTGGTCTAGACTACATTATACTCCAAAAGATAAAAAAGTAAGTAAATAGCCGTGTTAGATTGAAATATATAAAGGTCATTTCGTCAAACTTGTGAGGCTCTCGTCTCCATGCTCATTAGTTGCTCATTCAACATATTTGCTGCATCTTCACTCAATCCCATTTCAAATGTCTCCAATCCTAAATGTTTTACATTCCCTGAGACCAACCAGGAAGGCCACATATTCCCAGATTTTCATAAAACAGCCACACTTGTGGTCTTCTCTTTTCTGCATCCCCACATTTAGTGCGAGGAAAAATAATAGGCTGTTGTTATATGCGGCTGATGTGCTTAAATGAACTCCTTCGGTGCAGGAGTGTAATGCTGCCAGAGTGCACCAGATTGTCACTCCACCACTTGTCACAATGGTGCTCATCTAGTGAAGTCAGATCAAAGCTGAAGCAACGTCTTGGAAGATCACATAATGATTCATTAGTATTCTACATAACAGAATCTAATTGAATAGTGTAGTATAACGTTACTGTTACACCAAAAACCTTGTGCGGCCAAAACTCAACACCGAGAGGACATAGGCTACGAGGCAGGACGTGCTTTTATTCCAACAAAATACAGGAAGGCTGTATAGTTACACTGTCCCGCAAAATCATCCTGTCGTCCAGCATTTGGGTATTACAAATATGGTCACCCAACCAGGCATAAGTGAGAGAAGAAAAGTGTCCGACCTCAGCTACTCAATGTCTTTTCTCCCCTGCCCATTAGATAATGGGCCAATCTCAATGAAAACTCATTTTGACATATTAGTAAAGACAAGATTCAATTGAGAATGGTCTTTAAGGGGTGAAATATGATCACTTGGTGAAAGAACAGCGTGTGTAGCCTGAGGAAACCGAGAGAAAGCTTTTTTTTCATCCCCAAGACATTCTACGGTTTTGTATCATTCACAACTAAAGTTGACAAATAACTCTGAATCTAGCAAATAGGACCCGTTTCAAATGATCACTTTCACTCTCACCATAGCCACTTCATATGCGCTCGAACTTGCTCTGGAATGGGAAAACATCCTTTAATTGATTCAGCTAAGTTCAATTATATTAGTCTTACTATAAAATCATATCATATACTTATCAGCATATCTTGTCTGCTAAATGAACAAGCCTACAGCCTATGGCATGGCGCATAGCCAGATAACATAAAGTAGGACAATTGATATTGGCCTTCTGAAATACATTTTCTTCAAATCAAAATGTTTCTTTAGATCCGCCTAAAATAATTTATTGTGATGGTGTATATTAAATTGATAATACTTTTTTAAATTTTTTTAAATGTAGATGTTCCAAAGACGAGCATCATCGGCTTGTACGCGTGGAGGCCTGGATATGCTAAACGTGTTTATGTTATTTAATGGTCAATTACCGTGAGACCGGAACACTTTTGCACGACAATAACCGGCTGAAGATCTTTTATGACCTGCCACAGCCCTATCCGCCTTCAATGTAACCTAGGCCTACTTTTTGATGGACTACAGCCAAGATTTGAAGGTGCGCCTAGGTTTTGAATATGTTTTTAGGAAAGAAGAAATGTCATTTGTGTGTGTAAGGTGCGCAGGTGGCTTTGATTGATGGGTCAATTTGCTGTGTGTGTGAATTTGCTAATCCTCTCCAAGTCCATTCATAAAGTTTCCTAAAGTAGTCGGTCAGAACTTCATCGCGTAATAAGAGAGGAGGAACAAATTATATAAGTGAAATGACGACAGGTGCCAGTTTACTGGGATGCTACTGGGATGCAAACGTAGCTCGATTGAATCTTGTGGACAAAAACATTTCAGCTCATTATTTCTCCCTCTTATTGCAGAGATGGTCTTGCATTGACACTGCCTTCTCACCAGGGAATGACCGCAGCAGGTCCTAACGGTAGATTGTTGTTGTACCTCAAATTTGTGCGCATGCCATGTTCAATAAAGTTGTCATGAAAAATAATGATATTTTCCAACATCCAGTCAGCAACTGCGCCGTAAATCCGGCTGCATGTTGAATGTTGCGATTTCTGAAAGGCCCAGTCTCTTTGGCAAATGACAGCTGTGGCAAGGAGTGGAATGTTAGCTAAAAAGACTGCTCCCCAGAGTGCAGACTTGCCAATAAACTGCAGCAGAGTTCTTTCAATTACACAGGTACCTGAGAATGACAAGAATATTTCCTGCATTCTGTTGGGTAAATCAACCAATAAAGAATGAGAAAATGAAACCTACAGGATGGCACACTATTATTATTATTATTTATTTATGTGTGTGTGTGCGTAAATGGGCATGGCATATCGCATTTAAGTACACCCATATATAATACATATGAGTTCCCAGGTCATTCATAGTGTGATCGCTACAGTCCACTTTTTGCAGCTGTGGCAGTTTGAACAGCATTCAGAGTGTCCTTGACACCTCTATACAAGGCATGAGTGTCAAAACACCACCTCTCCACTATGTGAAAAAGTGACTGAGAGAAAGAGATTCCCCTAGCAGTGGTGAGGGAAGAGGGGGTTAAACACAGCTAGCATTCCCCAGCTAGCCAGCCATGATAGATACATATCGTACAGTCATAGTGTAGCAGTAGTGCCGGGTGGGTGGCCGTGGCATGTTTTCATCTGATTGTAATTGAGGCTGACGCGTGACAGACCCCTGTATGGAGCCCGGTGCTGGCCCGGGGCAGGGGCACGCTGACAGGGGGCACGAGGAGGGTGGCACGGGTTCCCGGCCCTGGCATGGCCATGGCATAGCACTCCCCGGGGGCAACCAACCCTCCCTAACCCACCCGACCTCCCACCTCACCCCTGTCAGCAGGCGTCAGAGAGGCTAACGAGGGGGCAGGCGGGGCTGCTTATGAATTCTGCCACATCCGTTGGTGAGGCGAGCTCGGTTTCCTTCCTCCGAGACCTTTGGTTGCTACGTGTCTGAGGAGACGCTGCTCATCAACAGTGGAACCTGGGAGGTTTAATAATGGCTGTGATGACGGCCCACGTAGTCAAATGAGTTTCGTCCTTACGGAAAAAGACAAATGACAAAGGCTTCGACAACTTAGGGGATGCTCCATTTGTTTTGGCCATCTTTCTGTTGACTGCATAAAAACAAGGGGATGGAGGTCATTTTACTATTAGCGTTGTAATTGTCTTAGCAAAAAGAAAGAGTTCCAGACAGATCCAACCAACGAGAGGTGGAGAAAGAGATATTCTGAAAGGCAAAGAGGGGATGAAGGAAAGAGATGCTGATTAAAAGGCCCTCCCACCAGCGGTTGATATCGCTAATTAAACTTTAGTTCCACAACAAGTATAACCAGTACTCTGTCCAAGATGTATAATTGAAAGAACTGGATGTTATTTTCATTAGGCAAAGTTAACTCATTCTCCCATAAGGCTTAGGGATGCCTAGAACTTAAGCGAGGACCGGCTCATCTCATTGGTGGCTTTCCTTCCATCCTGGACAAAACACTCAGCTGTACTATAATGCAGCAGCAGTTATTCCCTTTTTTATCTTTTTTTTTTTTTAACGAATTATATATATATTTTAAATGAAGCACCAAGGACTCATGGACTCTTTGTTCCTTCTTCCTCCTCACCCAACGTCCAGGCCTTAAAATAGCTGGTATTTTTAAGATCAGGGGCTGTTTTTTAGGGTATAAAAAATTGATTGAATGAAGTGGAAGTGCTGGCTAATGAGCTCCCTGGGCTACGGAGCAGCAGGGACTGCGAGGAGAGGAGGGAGACGAGGAGGATTGAGGAAGACTGGCGCAGCCATGGCCGCAGTGTGCCAGCTAAGTTGGCGCAAGGTACTTGGGCGCAAGCCTAGGCAGCGGGCATCGTGGCCCAAGCCAAGAAGGGCCTTGCCAAAAGCTCACGGTCAACCTGTAAACCGGCATCAGAACTCCCCCAGTCTCAAGCAAGCAAAGGTTTCTTTCCTTGAGGGAAAACGGGAGACTTACTGATCACTCACAAAAAGTGATATTCACAACTCTAAGGCTTACAACACTTTTTGGAGCAATCACTCTATTTTTGGAGTTTTCATCCTTAAGTGAATATGTGGACTCAGCAGCTTTACGCGCATATACCTGCTTCTTTCCTCTCAAATGTTGCACTAGGGGTTATGTTTATCAGGGAGTCAGGCTCCTCCCTTTTGTTACCCGCTCTGTGACAAGGACTGCAGAAGGCGCCACATGAAGGAAATTGAGTTGAATTCATGCTGTCTCTGTACCCAGTCACAACACCTGAACTGGTGGCTCTCTATACTCTGCCCAGAGCCAAGAGATCATTTGAATGCAGAACATTAGAAAATGGAGATGTAATAATTCAAACAGGCGCAATTCAATGGCGTCTGTGTCGCGATGTAAGGACAGAGGACCTGCTGCAGGTTATCGTTTCTCATCAGGAATCTTGATCTGGAGGCAGCTCTGCCGAGTGGTCACTAGCTGGTTCAGCCACAAAAAGTCATCAAATCTAAATGTTTAACCTTAAACATACTGCTAATGCTAACGGCTAACCATAACCTTAAATTAAAGCAAATGGTTTTTTTCACAATTTTTTTTTTTTTTTACCAACATAGCCAATTTAGACTTTTCAGCTGGCCTATCTAAGTGGAAATCGCTCAGTTCGCCTCCAGGACAAGACTCATGACAAACGTCAACATGCTGATCTGGACCGGTTCCCCCTTTCTGAGGAACAATACTATATCACACTCTTCTGGCCTTGTCGCTCGATTATCTTTAATTAGGGCATGCACTATACATGTTGGTACAAATGTACATCATGTCACCTGTTGCATCTGAATGCAATAAAAAAAGGCTAAACTTAGTAACTTATTTCACTCAGCTTCGTATTGTTCTGAGTAAAACGATCCTCTTCCATTATATTGGGCAAAAATAATTAATGCTGCTTAATGACTTTTGTTTTGTCAGTGGATCCTTTGGGATTCACCGATTTACATTCCCTCTTGATCAGCGGTGACAATAGATTCTGCCACAGCGCGTAGACAACACAACAATCAAAAGGTTGAGATTAGAGGTCTTACTAACAGGAGCTATCAACAGCCCCACGACAACCTCCTGTGGTTTGGCTACTACTTTACATCGCATTACTCTGACTGTGTCTGGATATGCCTGCATCCTGAAGCCGGGCGTGAGCCAAGGGAGGACTGCATGGATAACATTTCATCTGAGACTGTCCTATTCCATATCTACGCCTGTCAAAAACACCACACCCCCGATAGACAGACGTGACAAGGCGGAGCGCCGACGACAATGTGGAAAGCAGAGACAAGCGGAGCTTTTTCGCCCTGGGAATGTCAACAACTGTCCGCAGTTTGGGGGAAGAGGGGGATTGATCGGAGAGGGAGGGATGGAATGGGGATTACAGTCGTGGCCTTGGACCCAAGCCAAAAATAGGAAAAGGGGGGGGTGGGAAAAAGAAAGAGGGGAGGGTGGTTGGCACATTCTTCAGCTACTTTTCCTGTCAGCGATCAGCACCTGTCAGAGCCTCTCTCCCTCTATGCTGGAAGAGCGCCGTCATTACAAATAGCCCAGATTAAAATACCAAGCTACTGGGGCCGAGGCCCAGTCCCAAACACACGGGTAGTGGGAATACTACTTTGACTAGAGAGGGTGGGGGGAGGTGGGGGTCTTGGGCCACAGGGCCAACAGACTGAGGGACAGTGTGATAGAGAGGTAGTGTGAAAACAACCATACAATTATTAATTCATTCTCCCAAATGGCACTTTTTTTCAATTAGACAACAATTAGTTCCCAAAAAGCCCTTTCATTGCTGGTAAGATTTCCCCCAGTCTGAAAGCTGTTTAGGTGACAGATAATGTGATCCTACTGGTCTAATTCAGGTTACCAATGACATTTTGCTACCAGCTCCATATTGTTCCTCCATAGACTATCCATGCACTAACAATCAGGTCTCTATGGAGGAAAGTCGCGTGCAAAAGGGAGAATAATGCAAACATGTGTGGGATCAATCTGGTGCCAGAGTGAATCTTCTACCCTGACAATGAAAAATGACCTGTCTCCCCAGGACGCTGTGTGTGACATTCACCAGCACCCCACTGACAGCCAGGTAGAGCCCCGGAGTAAGGCATCATTTGCATCACACACACATACCCAGGCGTGCGCGTTTGTGTGTGCGTGCGTGCGACGAGTGACTGTGTACAGGAGAAAGCATGTGTATGCGTACGTAAAAGTGTATGTGTGATTTGGAGTCTGAAGTGTGAGTTTGTCTTTGCAGAAACTTGTACCTTTCCAGTTACAAAATGGAGTGAGTCAGTGTTAGGGGAATGACAACACATCTGCTCTAAACAGGGCAAGAAGCCGTTGGCCGTATCGACACGTCAACCTACGAATACCTTCTTAAAGGTGGTAAACGCTACGCACACACACATATGGTATATGAAAAGACACACACAGTAACCAGACAGACCATGGCCAACACACTAAATATAACAGACAAGTATAGGAAGAAATAAAAAGAGAAGATTTTTTCCATACGCCCATTAAGACATAAGAGATGAGATGATGCTGGAGACCCTTGTATTTAGAACTTAGTTTCCTGTAACAATTGCTTGTTTTCCGTTTCATATGATTAAAACCCCAAGCTCTCCTATAGGCTACCCTTACCCTAGGTCTATAGGCTATAAACGAAGGCTGGTTCAACAGGAATTCTGCGTCTAATGTTATCCTGTCCCTTTTATGATATCGCGCACCAAGTGGTTTAGAACTATTGCTGTTTAAAAAATAAATAAAAATGGATCTTGTTTTTTTGTTTAATTTGATTCAAATTGCCTCCAGCTGAATGCGATCTGCAAGACGGTACCGTTAGGTTTATACAACATATTTGGGAGCAGTATAACGGTGTGAACATTCTCTTTCTATTGGATCTTTGTCCAGCTTCCCTGAAACGTTTGGATGTGCGTAAAAGCCTCCATTGTCTGCGTTGGCCTAATATTATATGCCCACGTTGTGCAATTATAGTGCCTCTAACTGCATTTAGACATAGCCCATTTAAAACAAGCCGCTTCACTTTGGAATTATTTCACTCTTTTTAAGCCTTACCAATGGTGAATGTAATATTGCTTATTGACATTGTTGGCATGTACATGGCTCAAACCTGGCAAACATCATGCAATTTACAGTAGGACTAGCCCCTATATAAGTGTGCTATGCTACGCTATGCTTTCATTATTAAAGCCATGGCTTCTTACAATGTGGACTGCAAACATGGTAAACATGTTCAACAAATGTAGCAAAGATGGGATAGGACTATATACATTTTGTCATTTTGTTTGTGTAGGCTTTTTAAAAAGCCAGGCTATAACGTACTAACATTCTAATTGGAGTTGATGACTACGCAATACATCATTCTGATTGGCCAGTGAGGGATCGAGCCTCAACACTTGTTCATTCATCAAAACCCAGTCCTTTAGCACCACTGCCATCTACTGCGCCCGTAATTACGATTTTGAAAATAGCTATAAAAAAAAGATGTCAGACAACCCCGGACCTATCGCACGACCGCCAGCGCTAAGTTGAAGGCTTGTTAAAACAGAGCCCGAGTTCTCAGCAGAAAACCAAATCAAATGTGCAGTTTCATATTCAACCAACCCCAAACAAATCTGATCAACTGAGAAAGTTTAATACAGATGCAGAAAACACTGCGTACAGCAGGTTATTAAATGTACAGCTAATAACCGGAGCATTGAAAATTGTTCAAGTTATTTTTCTATTATTCCCAGTTATTTTCATTTAGTCTCGGCAGAGAGGTACCTCTCTAGGAGAGAATGTGGTCTATGAAAATATGTGCTTGGCAATGAGTCGATTATCTTTCATAGAGAACATTTTCACGCACCGAGGTGTAGTCAAACAATAACTGATAGCAGACTGTTAGATAATAGGACCAAGTTGCATTCCAACGAGAATTTCTTTTTTGTTGAGACCAATGCAAGAAAGGACTAGATGTGAACCAATAAACCTTGGCTCTTTAAGAGGGACGTCACTAAAAACAGACACATGCCCCTGGATGTACTATGTTGCTTCCCCTGTTGACCGTTCTGTGTTTAACAGTAGACTGAGATGGTGTGAGAGACAGACGGACAGAGGGAGACACTGACCCCCTCAACCCTTCTGCTTTTACCATTAGACGATGAGGGTTTGACAGACAGACAGACAGAGGGAGACACTGACCTCCCCTAACATGTTGAGACAAACAGCTGATGGTTATCCGTGTGAGAGAGGGGGCCAGGTTAGGGTTACGTTGCTACAGTATGCTACAACACGGGTGTCTGGGAAGTCAAAACAACACCAGAGATGTTCTACAGGGGTAAGATTAGCTAATAGAATAAATCATATTAGAATAATATATATATGACATTTAGCAGACGCTTTTATCCAAAGCGGTTTACAGCCGTGCGTGCATATATTTTACGTATGGGTCGACGCGGGAATCGAACCCACAATCCTAGCGTTGCAACTGAGCCATATTCGGTCATTGATGTGAAATACAGTGATAAGCATAGAGCCAAGAGATTTTCTTGACCTTTCCTGTTCTCGTGTTGGACCCAGAGTTTTTCCTTGTCTGACCAGATTGTCTGGATGTAATGTTTTTATTTGCTCCTAAACCCAAATAAAGGAATGAGGATATCAACATTACAAAGCCATAATCCCGGCAAATTACGCCGAGTCCCAACAAAGGGGTACATCTTGCATTGATGTCTTGTTTTATTTCATTTTATTTAGCCAGGTTTAAAACCAAACTAAATATCTAACCTCTTGGCTCCCGCATCTCTGTCACCAAGTGAACTAGACCTACTGAGAGTGGTTAAGCCACTTCAACATAACAAGCCTTAGAGGCATCCAAAGGTGGGGGGGGGGGGCATGGTACCCCACCACCACCAGAAAATACAACCCCTAACTAATTAAAATAAACAAAATCTCCCGTCCGCACATTATTCATCTTGTCGCTACATCTCTATAATTTATAGCGAACGCCCACCAAATGCAAAAATATGTACAGATTCCAAAAACAATGAGGTGGGGTTTACAAGTGCGAGAGTGAGTGGCGAGCTTGGAGACACTCCTGGTACTGACCCCCGTGCCTCATCTCTAGGGTATAAATAAACATGTGTGTCCGTCGGTGGATCCTAATCAGAGAGAAAGAGAATCAAATGTATTCCTGATCATTAATATTTCAGTGCTATACTATAGGCCCATGTGAGAGAGACATGAATGATTAATTTAGACATCACCTCTGTCACAATCCCTTACCCGGCCCGGCCCGTGATCCGCCTTTGTGAATACCAAACAAAAGATGGCTTCCGCGTTTTTGGTCTGGGGTTCGGTGTTAATGTCTGGTTTTGGGGGGGGGGGCTGGTGTGTGTGTGGAGGGGTCTGAGTGTGTGTGCGCGAGAGTACCAGAAAATGGACAGTGGGCGCATTGAAGTTCGGCTGCTGACACAGTACCCTCTAACAACAGTGAAACCCCTTACAGATGGATTCCACACAATGTTCCTCAATATCATTATCATTTGGGTAATTCAAACGTCAGACCACACTTCACTACCAGCTCACTCTGCCAATCAGGACACGAGCATCTGCTAAATAATTAAATAGCAATACAAATGCCATCCCTCTCCATTTGCTGTGTTCACGGACACAGGCAACACATGCAGCAAACACACAGACAGCCTTCCTTTAATGTGGGTTGGGGTTCATTTCATGTCAAACGGTAATCCTCTCACTCACTGACGGATATGGGGTCTTCTACGAGGCTTTGACAACGGACACGTGCTCCATCCGTGTTTTGGATTGTGTTTGGCTTTGCGTGGCACTTTTCTGACAAGACCACAGCTAGATGAGATCACCATCATGCCACTCCTGCCATCTCAAGGTCCTGAGGGTATGGGCGATGAGTGTGTGTGTGTGTGTGTGTGTGTGTGTGTGTGTGTGTGTGTGTTGTACCTGTCGAGAGCTGCTGTGCCGTGGGGAGAGGATGACACTGATGTGATGCGTTGGCATGTGCCCTCGGGTGGTTTTGGTGTGGTTGTCATTTTGTTGTTTGTTTGGTTTCCTTCTCGATCCCCACATTATTAAAAAGACACCCAATATTAATAAATAACAAGCTCAAACGAGGGGATTGATGAGTAGTGATGGGGAATCAGGCTTTTCCCCCATCTCTCAGCATTTGGACAAACGGTGAGATTTGACAGACAGTTCTCTCTGGGGAGTTTGAGCCAAATCAGCAAGACGATTGGGTGAGGAGAGAGGTGTGTGTCAAGGAGCCATTTCACAGTGTGTGTTCGTAAATGTACCAAAAGCTTCTATTCTCATTGTACACGGTCCATGACTTGCGTCGTGCTGTATATAAACCACCGCAAGGAAAATCATCTTCTAATACAAGTAAATGAAAAGAAAATGCAAACTAAACGTGAATAAAAACAAAATCAAACAGTTGATGTGAACAGCGCCAGTCAGACATTCTAAACCATTTAAAGAACAGTGTGTGGGGTCAAATCCCCGACAGCCGTTCTATCGATGTACCAAAATACACAGAGGAAACACGCATTCACATAGAAAATTAACACTCATCTACATAATTGATGGAACCTGAAGAGGTCAACGAACCCTCATCTCAAACGTCCCAGCTACCCCCCCCACAGAAATTGTGTGGGACTTAAAAGAAGGAACACAAATAGTTTCTCCACAGTACCTAAAGCAAATCTGGATCAATATGATACACAACACAACTACAGGAACCTTTGTCAGAGGTTAGCCTCCTCTCTCTCTCTCTATTCCGAACAGGCGGAGGAGGAAGAGCAGAGGGAAGAACAAGGGAGGGAAAAAGAGGAGGAAGAGGTAGAAAAGAAGAACAAGAAATTGTTTTTCTTTTTTCAGCGTTGCCGGTGTTGCTAATAGGTTTTGACAGAGCGCCGTCGGGGAAGAGGAAAGGAGGTTGGGGTTGAGTCGATAGCGGTGCGGTGCTCAGCAGCTAAGCTAGGCAAAACCCCTGGCACTTGGATAGAGGGCTGACCAGCGATCATTAGAAAGTCAATGAGTCCTGGAGCGCTCCGAGCTACGCAAGCTTTCCCAGGGAACAGAGCAGGGCCGGGCGCTAGCTAGCTAGCAGGGCCTAGCTTACACACAGAAACACCACCTCTGTATCTGATATACACTTTACAGACGCATGAAAAGGCACCTAATACACACACGTGTAATAAAAAAAATGATATGCAGGCACAGAACGCACACGTAAAGGAGTACTAACGACGGAACCTGTCAAATGAAATGATTTGCGGACCGTTTTAACATCGACATTCACACAAAACAACAACCATCAATAAATGCTTCTCACGTATCCATACCGCACACAGGCATAAACTCTGACGCGCAAATGAAAGCACTCGCTAAAAATGTTAACACCACACATGGCGTGGATATGCATAGACACACCAACCCACCCTCCCGTGTTTTGAAGGTATGCCATTACAGCCAGTGGCATAGAGGACACTTCTTTAATGCCATGACTCTTCTACATCACTGAGCATGTCCCATCTCCTGGCCTACGCAGCAGACAGAGGATCCCCCGGGACGGCTGAACCCAGGTCAGTTTAGGGCCCGTAGCCTCGCCTGGACCCATGCATTTTTAACTGCCTCCAACTGATCCCCTTACACCTCCACTTGACATTAAAAAGAGTGTTTCTGTAGAGGTAAAACTCACCTTTACAGACAACAAATACTCCTTGTGCTCGGCCCTAATCAGCACCGGGCTACAGCACACACAGACATTCTTAATAACTAACTGTCACTTTCCTCAACTCCTTTCCCTCTAGAATCTTTGTTCCTCTGCATCACACTGCCACTTAACCAGCCCATTAGACCTGAATGCTGGAGAAGACCCACACTGGCCCCGGGGTTAGTAAGCAGTAAAAACTCCATACACTCCACATCTCTAAAGCTCATCCTCAACCACACATCCAACTGGTGGTTGAGGATGAGCTTTAGAGATGGAGTTTTTACTGCATACTAAACCCCGGGGCCAGTGTGAGTCTTCTCCAGCATTCAGGTC
The DNA here is from genome assembly GCF_023373465.1 of Oncorhynchus keta. Classification (NCBI taxonomy): domain Eukaryota; kingdom Metazoa; phylum Chordata; class Actinopteri; order Salmoniformes; family Salmonidae; genus Oncorhynchus; species Oncorhynchus keta. Next base: position 14,895,848 of record NC_068423.1, read on the forward strand.
TAATGGGCTGGTTAAGTGGCAGTGAGATGCAGAGGAACGAAGAGTCGGGGGGAAAGGAGAAAAGGAAAGTGACTTATTAAAGAAAATGTGTGTGTGTGTGTGCCCCTGTTCACAACTTCAGAGCTGAAGCTACAGTGCTGCTCATTTAAGCCGGTTTCATTCCAATGTGAGCTTAGTGAAAAGGTAGGAGACTTGTAGATGGGCTTGGGGTTAAAAGGTGATGGACTTTTGATGTCATTTCCGGTATGAAATATCTGTGGTAGCACCATATCTGTTTACTTGTGGTTTTAAGGGTGATTCCTGTCATCAGCGCCACTCAGCGGAGGTGGGCCTGTGGGAAAGCTGACGCTGTAGTCTATCAAATGTGTTTTAAAAAGCATTTTTTACATCAGCAGTGAGGCCTATGGTGCATGCCCAGCCATTATGCTGTACGCCAGGCCTATTCAACTACGTTCTTACCGGGGCTAGATTTCTAAAAAGATATTTGACATGCAATTATTTTTCCAAAGAACTGTATTAAAAAAAATAACATGTTATATAAAGCTATTAAAAATGTTGATAAAAGTAATTAAGGTGTTTTTTTTATGCATTTTCTCTATGATATTTACTGCCCACAGATACAGGAAAAGATGGAACAGCAAGCTGTGTGATTCTCTATTTCAGGAAACAAATGATAGACATTATTTAGGAAACTTTTGAATCTGGCCTTATTGCCATTATCTCAAAAAACGTTAGAAATAACAAAGATGTGGGAATCAGATCATTCCAAATTCAATCTGAAGGAAGTACGCTTTCAATTCATTTCCCCTGTCATTAGTAGTTGTTTTTTGTCGCACTCCTTTCTAAACGACTCCTCGTGAGTATCATGGAGGGAAACCGAAGGTTACGGACATGCTCCTGGGAGTCTTAGCTTTCAGGAATGGGGTCATAATACCTTATAGCCCAACCCGTTCAAACGCTAGAGACCCATTTATAGTATAGCCTCTACGACCAAGTCCAAACAAAATGTGTCAAATGTATTAACACTTCACAGCATTTCTTTGCATATTTAAGTGAACACACTTTAAGTACTTCTGTCTCTAGACGGTATTTGCTTTGATTTATATAAAATTGTTCTTATAAATTCACTTCAGATTCAGGTTCACGAGGAAACTATTCTCCAACCGAGTCGGTCTCCAAAAACAGAGAAGAACGCCCTAAACTAACCATAGGTCAGTGTCTACAGGCGACTTCATCCTACACCACTACCACTGGAAATAGCCTGAATGGTCCAAGAGATCCAACAGCGAGACAAGGGTTTCAGC